>NC_091335.1:3794985-3957485 GCF_038502225.1 Cherax quadricarinatus
TAAGCTGTGAGCAGTAAATTTTGGCCTAGATATGAGACAATTGGTCTGTGTGGTGAGTGTGCAAGTTATCAAATAATATCCTGCCCCACAGTGCATGATAGAAAAAAACTGACTGTGCATATGGTTTAAAACAGCAACTTTATGGTGTATTTTCAGATGTTTTTATGGTTTTATTCTCACTTGATACCAAGACACTGACTTTAACATGTTTTTAGCACTGTTTCATGTAAATTTAGTGGGTTTTAGCTCATTTTAGGCAAGTCTTTTTTTTTTTCTAAAATTTAGCCAGTTAGAATTGGGGCATTCTTAACACCAGAATGTCTTGCTCACCATAAAATATGGTATGCTTAAGGCACCACCCCCAAGTAGTCAGCCACAATTTTAATTCTTCAAAGACTGCCAGACCTGAAGATAAATTGTTCAACAGTTGTTTTCAATGTATTTCTTCATTCTCATGCACACTTTTAAACTCTTTAAAATCAGGGTTCATCACATGACAGAAAGTGCAAAATGGTAAAACATTGATTTAATTAATGACCCCAGTTTTTTTTTTTTTAACAAGTCGGCCGTCTCCCACCAAGGCAGGGTGACCCAAAAAGAAAGAAAATCCCCCAAAAGAAAATACTTTCATCATCATTCAACACTTTCACCTCACTCACACATAATCACTGTTTTTTCAGAGGTGCTCAGAACACAACAGTTTAGAAGCATATACTTATAAAGATACACAACATATCCCTCCAAACTGCTTATATCCCGAACCCCTCCTTTAGAGTGCAGGCATTGTACAGTGGACCCCCGTTTTACGATCAGCTCCCAATGTGACCAATTATGTAAGTGCGTTTGTACGTGTACGTTTGGGGGTCTGAAATGAACTAATCTACTTCACAATATACCTTACGGGAACAAATTCGTTCAGTACTGGCACTTGAACATACTTCTGGAATGAAATAATATCGTAAACTGGGGGTCCACTGTAGTTCCCATTTCCAGGACTCAAGTCCGGCTATATAAAAATAACTGGTTTCCCTGAATCCCTTCATTAAATATTACCCTGCTCACACTCCAACAGATCGTCAGGTCCCAAATACCATTCTTCTCCATTCACTCCTATCGAACACGCTTATGCACGCCTGCTGACCCCAGTTTAACAGATAAAAATCTATGTTGGACATCCACACCAGATAAACTCTGTGGTTGGACAACATTCGGAGAAAATGAATGTTTGTTAAATCTACAATTGTCTGCTATTCTTATGGTCCACTAGGCAAGTTTGTTAATGTACTTTGTCCATTAATGGACATTTCCAGCCTTAATGAACAAAGTAAATTAAATCCAGAATTATTCATTATTGTTGCAGTCCACGGGGTAAACATATTTTTGGATTTAACAGACTTAGTCCATTTAATCTGAAAATTGTCTGTTCCTGTTATGATAGCAAAAAATATTCTCACAATTCAGATTTAACAGACAATTATTGTTAATGAACACTCCCTTTAAATTGACTTTTTGTTTTGAACAGTCTCCCACTGAAGAAAAACTTTCATTGTTGTTCACTCAATCACTGTCTTCCCGGAAGCCTGTCAACATCACAGCTCAGATGACCCTCCAAACTGCAGCACCACAAGCATAGCTGTATTTTTGTATTTACATAAGAGGACTTAACCCTTTCAGGGTTTCGGCCGTACTAGTACGGCTTACCCACCAGGGTTTTTGACGTACTAGTACGCCTAAATTCTAGCGCCCTCAAATCTAATGAGAGAAAGCTGTTAGGCCTACATATGAAAGAATGGGTCTATGTCGTCAGTGTGCACGGTATAAAAAAAATCCTGCAGCACACAGTGCGTAATGAGAAAAAAAACTTTGACCGTGTTTTTGGATTAAAACAGCAAATTTGCACTGTATTTTCGTATGGTATTTATTGTGTGATGAATGGTTTAGAAAACCGACAAGTTGAAGAATTGAGACACTTATGCAACACATGGGAATCTTTATTGAAGAAACATTTTGCCACACAGTGGCTTCATCAGTCCAATACAAAGTAGAAATGGGTAAGGAGAGGAGAAGTTTGAGGTAATCAGTCCCTCAACCTGGAATCGATGTGTTCAGTCCATCACACTTGTATTTTTTTTTTCCTACAAGTGATGGACTGAACACATCGATTCCAGGTTGAGGGACTGATTACCTCAAACTTCTCCTCTCCTTACCCATTCAAAGTGGAAAGCAAAAGAATGTAAGAGGGGCATGGAGACGTGACTAATGAACAGAGGAAATGTTATTTTAGTGCCAGGAGTGTCTTTCTTGTTTATTCTGGACCCTATTTGGAAATTGGCATCTTTTGAAATTTGTGTGAAATTGGCAAAATTGCTAAATTCTGACCACAGTATTGGATAGTTGAAATCGGTAAATGGGTGGTTTCTTGTAGTCATTCGATAGAAAAAATGGAGTTCTAACAAAATAGTTATGATTTTTGTCAACTAGTACACTGGAATTGGCCAAAAATAGGGCTCAAAGTGGGCAAAATCGCCGATGCATAAACATTGTCGAGACCGCTAACTTCGCGAGAGCATAATTCCGTAAGTTTTCCATCAAATTTCATACTTTTGGTGTCATTATGATCGGGAAAGGATTCTCTTATCTTTTCATAAGAAAAAATTATTTTTTTTTTTTTGAAATTTGGCCAACCCTGAGAACAAGTTTCTGAGAGGGCCTGTCGACCCTGAAAGGGATAAGCAGAATTGTTGGACAACTGTCAGGCTCATGTTACAGCTTCCTATCTACAATTAAAAATTTTATAAGTTCAAGTCTTTTTCTCTTCACGTGGCTTAAATTATTGTTGAATTTTCATTATTATGACATTGGGAACTTTTACTCTAAAATTATAAATGATATTAGAGTTGTTTTATATTATAACAATTTTGGTAAGGTTATAACAAATCATCAACCCTTTCACTGTTAGTCTTGTAATATTACAGCTTGCAAACCAGTGTCGGTCTTGTAATACTATGACAAAATTCTAGCAGCTTCCAATCTTGCAGGAGAAAGCTGGTAGGTCGGTAGGCCTACATATGAGAATGGGTCTGAGTGGTCAGTATGCACAGTATAAAAAAATAATCCTGCAGCATGCAGTGCGTAATGAGAAAAAGCTCAGACTCTGTTTTTGGTTTAAAACAGTGAATTTGTGGTGTATTTTTGTATGGTATTTATGGCTGTATTCTTGTTTTCTCGGTCTCATTTGATAGGATGGAAGATACGTATGTTACAGAGATAGAGATGATTTTTGTATGGTTTACAGACTAAAAGTACCTTGAAATTGAGCTCAGTAGCAGAAATGCTCGATTTTTGCAGATGCTCAAGAGTAAACAAATCATGTCACACATCCAATACACATCAAGTGGTGGGTCTAATATGCCTTCACAAATGTGCTGATATTATTTATACCATTCTTACAATAATGCAGTAGCTGCAGAACAGTAAATCTTCTATTTTTTGTGTGAATAAAAATTAAAAATGGGAAGCAAGCGTAATATAAGAGGGGCCTGGAGACGTGACTAATGAACAGAGAAAATGCTATTTTAGTGCTACGCATGTTTGCATTGTTAATTCTGGATCCTATTTTGAAATTGGCCTTCCTTGAATTGTGTATGAAATTGGCAAAATTACCAATTTCTGATCACTTATTGGGTAGGTTTCTTGTACTCAGTCGATAGAACAAAAAGAGTTCTAGCAAATTAACTGAGTTTGATCAGCTGGAACAATGGAATTGTCTGAAAATAGGGCTCAAAGTGGGCGAAAATATCGCCAAGACCACTAACTTCGTGGGAGTGTAATTCCATAAGTTTTCCATCAATTTTTGCACTTTTGGTTTCATTACCATCGGGAAAAGATTCTCTTATTTCATAAGAAATTTTTTTTTTTTTTTTTAAATTCTTCAATACTGAGAGCAAGTTTGTAAGCAGGGGTCTCGACAGTGAAAGGGTTAGAGATAGCCACATTAAATTTGGTAAGCTTTCCTTCATACACATTGGTGCATTATTTACTTAATTATATATCTTATTCATGTGCTTGCTGTAAGGTTTTTGTATCACAGTAAAATCTATAAAATGTTTTGAAAACACTTGGAATTTGTGGTAGATATTGATCTCAGTTTACTTTTTTTTTTTTCAGAATTATGGACCAAAATGTAATTTCAAAAAACGGCGTGTGGTGCCTCAAGCTTCCTCTGGTTACCCGCTGTTCACAAAATTCATTCAGAGCCGCTTCAATACAGTTGATATTCTCCAGGGTTTTCAGACTGTTGAGCAGTGTTCTCTTGATTATCCAACGGAAAGGGGGGCTTCCATTGACCCTCATATTGATGATTGTTGGATATGGGGTGAGAGAATTCCTACTCTCAGCCTGCTGATTGACTCTACACTTACATTGAGGAAATACATGGGGCCAAACACTAAATATAATCTAACAGACACAAAAAATTACCCCATGATCATAAGAGAAAATGGTACTGTTAAAGATGATAAAGAAATTGAAATGGAACTCAATGAGCTGTATCTGAAAAACAAAAATCTGGAAGATACTAAAAACAACAAGAATAATGCGTCACCTATAAAGGACATTGAAAAAGGTGTGGTACGGGTACCCATGCCACGACGTTCACTCTTAATTCTTTATGGCCCTGCCAGGTATGACTGGGAGCACGGAATATTGAGAGAAGACATACCTTCTAGAAGAGTATGCATCACTTATAGAGAACTAACGCCCACCTATCTTAGTTATGGACCTAAAGTAGAAATAGGTGAGCACATTCTAAAGGCTAGCAAATATTTCTGGGATCATGTAAAATATTATAAGTTGGGTACATAATTTTAATAAAAGTTTTTTGGTTTAAATTATTTTTGTTTCCTACATCAGTGTTAAATGACCCATGCAATTTTTTTTTTTTTTTTTTACCTAATGGTTTAAGCAGAATAGGTAGCCACTTTTCAGAATAGCCAAAATATACAATTAAAAGTTAACAAGATTTCAGTGTCATGTTTAAACAGAACAATACTGATTTCCCTACATGGATTTAGTGTTTATTACATTATTTTTGTTCACAGGTTAGCAATACATTATATAAAACTGCTGAGAATTGTTATATAGCACAGTATTCGTATCAACACTGAGTGGCCCATATTGGCTTAAAGCTTTTGTGAAATATGTGTGGTCTGCATTTAAATAAGTACGTAGTGTGTATGATGGATTATAAAGGTTTAAACATTCTGCTGATATTTAGTGAAACGACTAGACTAGTTACAAAATACTTTAATTTGTATATACTTTTATAGTAAACAATAAGAAGCTGATTAGAGAGAGGAATGTTGCAATCTAATTAAAACTGAACATAAAAAACAATAATTTTTAAGTAATACCTATTTAAAAATAAGTAAATGTTACTCTGTGTAACCAATTCCTTATTCTGATCAAATTAACAGAATTTAGAAAACAAAAGCAATATTAGTTCACTATATTAGTGTCAATTTTGAATGACCAGGTGTACAACAGTAGCTTAAGAGGATATATATACTGTATGCACTTAAAAAAAAAAATGCATTTACAGGTAAAGTTATCCAACCTGAGCTCATTTCAAAGCCCAGGTCTTGCAACCCACAACAATTGACTAACCCCTGGGTATCTATTTACTGGTAAGTGAACAGGGTCAACAGGTTTAAGATGCATGCTCAATATCTCCACTCACCCCAGGATTAAACCTGGGTCCTTTGGTTGCAAGCTGAAGGCACTACACCACTAAGCTATAAACCACCTAATGTGTAAACATAATAATTCATGATTTATTTATAAATGTAATACTCTCTTTAAATGCCTAGTTCAAGACATTCTGATAGGCTACTTTTACAAATATACAAAATGTTCATATGACTTTTAAAGCACCATGGACAACCAGCCAACAATCAGTAACATTCCACCATATGGGGTATATTGTCTGACATTCTTAGATCCTGTCAAGGCATAGTAATAGCAAGTGCCACAAAAGATTGCTGTTCCAGCTACAAATAATGCTCCAGCCTGTTGGGAAAAGAAAATGCTATATTACAATGTGTATATAAGAATATAGTAAACAAAATCAAACAAAAGGCATACTTGATACAGCAAATGGAAACAGCATATTTCTATATTTATAGCATCAAGTATATCTGTGTGCATGCACATGTTTAATAGTTCCCTCAAGGGAGGTTCCTAAACATCAGTGATGGGCTTATGATTTAAGGAATCAAATTTAACCTTTCCTTCCTAGGATTCAACCAAAGTATCTCCCATTACCCCAAGGTGCTGTATGACTCTTTATGGGTTTAATGCCCCCCAATGTGTATAATGATGAAAAATCTCCCATGACCATTAATAATAATAATAATCTAGTCATGTTCATAAGAATTTTATCAATCTTGTGTAATAATAACTACTCATTCGTAGCAAAGGCAAGTATCAGTTAAACTAGTGATCACATTTTCTACATTTCCAGTGGTTATAGCACACATTAAATGTTTCCACTTGAAGCCTTGATTTGAGTATGCTAAGGCACAAAATAACACTTGAGACGGCTATATAATGAAGTATAAAACTTTACCAAAAATATACAGCGCTGTATGACCGTTGCAGGTACAGTGCTTAGTTATGATTATAATAACTGTGAAAAATCTAGTACTTGGATTCTATTACCACCACATTACATTCAGTGCCCATCTGGTAAACCCATAGGGTTCATTCAGTACCCAGAGGGTTAATCCAAGAAAAGGCAGGACAGGCCAAATTCCCCAGATCAAGACCCCTCACTGGCATCAAAACACCACCCTTGAATGTTCATAAAAATAAAAGTAACTTTCAAAATTAGTTTCGTGGTAACTCTCCAACAAGACAATGTACAATTACAATAAAAAAGGGTCCGGACCATTGTGAAGATTTACGCAGACAAATCCCTTCAAGGTTGCATGCTTTAATCTAAGGAATTGGAGCTACCTTTCCTTCCTTAAATCAGTCCCAACTGTTTCCCATTCCCCAGGGCCTATAATTATCCTTACAGGTTTAATGGTACCCCCATGAATGTAATATGTCTATGAATGGCTGGAAATGAAAAGTTTGAAGCAAAAGTCAGTCATCCTTAGGGCATCATGTCAAAGAAGGTTTAGTTTACAAGTGAAAACTATGAACTACCATTATCCATTTGCTTCATATGGAGTTTCACTACAACTGTAACTTCTCAAGGGAGGTTCTTTCATGCCAGTGAGGGGCTCTATATCTAAGGAACTGGACCTGTGCTTCCCTTCCTTGGACCAAACCTGAATAGCTCCCATTCCCCCACGCACTGTATGACCCTATGGTTTAGTGCAAGCCCCTTCCTCAATCCTCACAAGAATGTAATAATAACCACAAGTGAAAAAATTTAACATACACAAAAACCTATTTCTATTGCCAATAATTATTATGGTACTGTTTAACAAAAATTGTCAATGCAGTTTTCCATTACTTAATCCATTTTGCCATTGCTACTTTAACATACAGAACAGAGTATTTGTTACTTAACACAGTAATTAGTGTACAATTAATAACCTTGTCTTCAGACAACTTAATTATAAATTTAGCATTCAACTAATTTTAATTTCAATTATACATTGTCCAGAAATTTTAATGAAAATAAGAAAAAATTTTGGAGTGAGTTAAAAAAGTTAAGAAAGCCTAGGGAACGTATGGATTTGTCAGTTAAAAACAGAGTAGGGGAGTTAGTAGATGGGGAGATGGAGGTATTAGGTAGATGGCGAGAATATTTTGAGGAACTTAAATGTTGATGAAGAAAGGGAGGCAGTAATTTCATGCACTGGCCAGGGAGGTATACCATCTTTTAGGAGTGAAGAAGAGCAGAATGTAAGTGTGGGGGAGGTACGTGAGGCATTACGTAGAATGAAAGGGGTTAAAGCAGCTGGAACTGACGGGATCATGACAGAAATGTTAAAAGCAGGGGGGGATATAGTGTTGGAGTGGTTGGTACTTTTGTTTAATAAATGTATGAAAGAGGGGAAGGTACCTAGAGACTGGCGGAGAGCATGTATAGTCCCTTTATATAAAGGGAAGAGGGACAAAAGAGATCGTAAAAATTATAGAGGAATTAGTTTACTGAGTATACCAGGAAAATTGTATGGTAGGGTTATTATTGAAAGAATTAGAGGTAAGACAGAATATAGGATTGCGGATAAGCAAGGAGGTTTTAGAGTGGGTAGGGGATGTGTTGATCAGGTGTTTACACTGAAGCATAAATGTGAACAGTATTTAGATAAAGGCAGGGAAGTTTTTATTGCATTTATGGATTTAGAAAAGGCATATGATAGAGTGGATAGGGGAGCAATGTGGCAGATGTTGCAAGTATATGGAATAGGTGGTAAGTTACGAAATGCTGTAAAGAGTTTTTATGAGGATAGTGAGGCTCAGGTTAGGGTGTGTAGAAGAGAGGGAGACTACTTCTCAGTAAAAGTAGGTCTTAGACAGGGATGTGTAATGTCACCATGGTTGTTTAATATATATATGGATGGGGTTGTAAAAGAAGTAAATGCTAGGGCATTTGGGAGAGGGGTGGGATTAAATTATGGGGAATCAAATACAAAATGGGAATGGATGCAGTTACTTTTTGCTGATGATACTGTGCTTATGGGAGATTCTAAAGAAAAATTGCAAAGGTTAGTGGATGAGTTTGGGAGTGTGTGTAGAGGTAGAAAGTTAAAAGTGAACATAGAAAAGAATAAGGTGATGAGGGTATCAAGTGATTTAGATAAAGAAAAATTGGATATCATATTGGAGAGGAGGAATATGGAAGAAGTGAATGTTTTCAGATATTTGGGAGTTGACGTGTCAGCGGATAGATTTATGAAGGATGAGGTTAATCACAGAATTGATGAAGGAAAAAAAGGTGAGCGGTGCGTTGAGGTATATGTGGAGACAAAGAACGTTATCTATGGAGGCAAAGAAGGGAATGTTTAAAAGTATAGTGGTACCAACACTGTTATATGGGTGTGAAGCTTGGGTGGTAAATGCAGCAGCAAGGAGATGGAGGCAGTGGAGATGTCCTGTCTAAGAGCAATGTGTGTAAATATTATGCAGAAAATTCGGAGTGTGGAAATTAGGAGAAGGTATGGAGTTAATAAAAGTATTAGTCAGAGGGCCGAAGAGGGGTTGTTGAGGTGGTTTGGTCATTTAGAGAGAATGGATCAAAGTAGAATGACATGGAGAGTGTATAAATCTATAGAGGAAGGAAGGTGGGGTAGGGGTCGTCCTCAAAAAGGTTGGAGGGAGAGGGTAAAGGAGGTTTTGTGGGCGAGTGGCTTGGGTTTCCAGCAAGCATGCGTGAGCGTGTTAGATAGGAGTGAATGGAGACGAATGGTACTTGGGACCTGACGAGCTGTCAGAGTGTGAGCAGGGTAATATTTAGTGAAGGGATTCAGGGAAACCGGTTATTTTTATATAGTCGGACTTAAGTCCTGGAAATGGGAAGTACAATGCCTGCACTATAAAAGAGGGGTTTGGGATACTGGCAGTTTGGAGGGATAAGTTGTGTATCTTTATACATATATACTTCTAAACAGTTGTATTCTGAGCACCTCTGCAAAAACAGTGATTATGTGTGAGTGTGGTGAAAGTGTTGAATGATGATGAAAGTATTTTCTTTTTGGGGATTTTCTTTCTTTTTAGGTCACCCTGCCTCGGTGGGAGACGGCCGACTTGTTTAAAAAAAAAAAAAATAGGTTTATGCTTTAGTTTTAGTCTGCCCAAAATGCTCTGTATAACCAAAATGTCATCTAATTTTGCAACAGTTGTGTACATTTCAGAATTAAAATTTGTTTTAAATTATTACAGACTAAATAGTACAGTACTATTCCATGAAAAACATTTTAATTTTTATACAACAATATGAATTCAAAGTAGAATGACATGGAAAGCATATAAATCTATAGGGGAAGGAAAGAGGGGTAGGGGTCGTCCTCGAAAGGGTTGGAAAGAGGGGGTAAAGGTTTTGTGGGCGAGGGGCTTGGACTTCCAGCAAGCGTGCATGATCGTGTTAGATAGGAGTGAATGGAGACGAATGGTACTTGGGACCTGACGATCTGTTGGAGTGTGAGCAGGGTAATATTTAGTGAAGGGATTCAGGGAAACCGGTTACTTTCATATAGTCGGACTTGAGTCCTGGAAATGGGAAGTACAATGCCTGCACTTTAAAGGAGTGGTTTGGGATATTGGCAGTTTGGAGGGATATGTTGTGTATCTTTATGTGTATATGCTTCTAAACTGTTGTATTCTGGGCACCTCTGCAAAAGCAGTGATAATGTGTGAGTGTGGTGAAAGTGTTGATTGATGATGAAAGTATTTTCTTTTTGGGGATTTTCTTTCTTTTTTGGGTCACCCTGCCTCGGTGGGAGACGACCGATTTGTTGGAAAAAAAAAAAAAATGAATTCAATCTTAAGCATTTAATTAAAATTCACACTAACCAGTTTGGGTCGTCTACAAAGAGGAACACCAAGTAAGGCGAGTGTGTGTAGAAAGTGGTACCGGTTAGCAGTTTCATACACCTGCTTCAGTTCCTCAGGATATTCTCGTCGGTAAAACACTGAGGTAGTAAAACAAATATATTTAATTCTTTATAGGTAATATATACATGCATATACATACAAACACACACACTGTTTTTAAACCTCAACTGCCATCTCCCACCAAGGTAGTATGACACAAAAAAAATTTCATTATCACCATCCATTTATTACTATTATTATTATTATTATTTAGCAAGCACAAAACCCAAGAATGTACTTTTCACTTTAACAAACAACAGCTATCCAGAAAGGAAGCTGCAGAATTTATGAAGTTTTTTCTAGTAAGGTCACAGTCAGCACTTTTCATGAAAAGTTGTGTACAATAATGCATACTAACATTCACAACTCAAAACAATAAAATTAATTCAAACCAATAATTACACAAAGAAATACCCTCACCACAATTTTAAAAATGCTCACCTCAATTAGAAAGCCTGTTAAATCATTTAAGTCAAGTCCCCCCTAAAAATTATCATGAGGTTCTGTACAGGTACCTGAGTAATTGTTCAAACCATGATTTGGGTGAAAAGGTAAACAATGCCCGCAAGTAACCACAAATGGAGGATAACCAATCACATATTTAGTACAGAAGAAACTCACTAGTCTACATACAGTGGTACCTTGACTTACAAGTTTAATTCGTTCCGTGACCGAGCTCGTAACTCAATCTGCTCGTATATCAAATCAATTTTCCTCATTAAATTAATTGAAATGCGATTAATCCATTCCAGCCCCCAAAAAACCCGAGTCTCAAGGGGCAGGAGAAAATATTTCAATATATGGAAGAAGTGAATGTTTTCAGATATTTGGGAGTTGACGTGACAGCGGATGGATTTATGAAGGATGAGGTTAATCACAATTGATGAAGGAAAAAAGGCGAGTGGTGCGTTGAGGTATATGTGGAGACAAAGAACGTTATCTATGGAGGCAAAGAAGGGAATGTATGAAAATATAGTATTACCAACACTCTTATATGGGTGTGAAGCTTGGGTTGTAAATGCTGCAGTGAGGAGGCGGTTGGAGGCAGTGGAGATGTCCTGTCTAAGGGCAATGTGTGGTGTAAATATTATGCAGAAAATTCGGAGTGTGGAAATTAGGAGAAGGTGTGGAGTTAATAAAAGTATTAGTCAGAGGGCTGAAGAGGGGTTATTGAGGTGGTTTGGTCATTTAGAGAGAATGGATCAAAGTAGAAAGACATGGAGAGCGTATAAATCTGTAGGGGAAGGAAGGTAGAGTAGGGGTCGTCCTCGAAAAGGTTGGAGGGAGGGGGTAAAGGTTGTTTTGTGGGCGAGGGGCTTGGACTTTCAACAAGCGTGCATGAGCGTGTTAGATAGGAGTGAACGGAGACAAATGGTATTTGGGACCTGACGAGCTGTTGGAGTGTGAGCAGGGTAATATTTAGTGAAGGGACTCAGGGAAACCTGTTATTTTTATATAGCCGGACTTGAGTCCTGGAAATGGGAAGTACAATGCCTGCACTTTAAAGGAGGGGTTTGGGATATTGGCAGTTTGGAGGGATATGTTGTGTATCTTTATATGTGTGTGATGAATGGTTTGAAAAACCGTCAAGTTGAAGATTGAGACACTTATGTTGCATAAGTGTCTAAATCTTCAACTTGTCGGTTTTTCAAACCATTCATCACAATTGTCAGACACTGCAGCATCATGGGATCTTGTTACAAAGAATTCTTCAACACTTGTCCAACCTTCGGACGAAGACCTACTTCGACTAGTGGATGATACCACTGTGAACCCACCTCCTCCTGCTTCGCCTCACCTCACTACAGTATATAAGCCACGTCTACGGGCCTATACCGTACATTTTACAAGATTGATGGACTGAACACATCGACTCCAGGCTGAGGGACTGATTACCTCAAACTCCTCTTCTCCTTACACCTTTCTACTTTGTATTGGACTGATGAAGCTACTGTGTGGCGAAACGTTTCCTGAATAAAGATTCCCATATGTTGCATAAGTGTCTCAATCTTCATCTTTATATGTATATGCTTCTAAACTGTTGTATTCTGAGCACCTCTGCAAAAACAGTGATTATGTGTGAGTGAGGTGAAAGTGTTGAATGATGATGAAAGTACTTTTTTTTCGGGGATTTTCTTTCTTTTTGGGTCACCTTGCCTCGATGGGAGACTGCAGACTTGTTAAAAAAAAAAAAAAAAAAAAAAAAGCTAATATCAACTCTACGTCTTATTTTTCTATCAGAACTGATCTAATTTGACATAATAAACACTATAAGTAACATAGATATGTGATATATATACTCTAGAATGAATAAAATAGGCCATAATATGGCGAGTGTCCAGGACCAGTCTGAGCATATAATATCATTACTACTTCTTCCTATAACATGTTCTTTGGTCCTGGGTAAGAGAAAATGGAGTTTTTGAGAGGCTAACTGCACTAGATCACTAGTTTCATAAGGAAAACACTAAAACAAAAATGATTGTTCTACAATTGGCTTGTGGAATATTGGAAATATTCCAAATACTATAAAAGTGCTATGATGTTCTTTATTCTACACTTATGCTATACTAACTCATTTATCCATATCTTTCTTAAGGGATAAATAAATGGGATCAGCAAATTATAATATCTATACATTAGACTTAAAAGTACTCTTACTCAAACTGGTAGTCATTAAGACTTACCAAACTCAAGCCATTGAAAATATACTGTACCTTTGTTCAAGTATGTGAGTGAAAATATTTATATTATATTATCACACTGGCCGATTCCCACCAAGGCAGGGTGGCCCGAAAAAGAAAAACTTTCACCATCATTCACTCCATCACTGTTTTGCCAGAAGGGTGCTTTACACTACAGTTTTTAAACTGCAACATTAACACCCCTCCTTCAGAGTGCAGGCACTGTACTTCCCATCTCCAGGACTCAAGTCCGGCCTGCCGGTTTCCCTGAATCCCTTCATAAATGTTACTTTGCTCACACTCCAACAGCTCGTCAAGTATTAAAAACCATTTGTCTCCATTCACTCTTATCAAACACGCTCACGCATGCCTGCTGGAAGTCCAAGCCCCTCGAACACAAAACCTCCTTTACCCCCTCCCTCCAACGTTTCCTAGGCCGACCCCTACCCCGCCTTCCTTCCACTACAGACTGATACACTCTTGAAGTCACTCTGTTTCGCTCCATTCTCTCTACATGTCCGAACCACCTCAACAACCCTTCCTCAGCCCTCTGGACAACAATTTTGGTAATCCCGCACCTCCTCCTAACTTCCAAACTACGAATTCTCTGCATTATATTCACACCACACACTGCCCTCACACATGACATCTCCACTGCCTCCAGCCTTCTCCTCGCTGCAACATTCATCATCCATGCTTCACACCCATATAAGAGCATTGGTAAAACTATACTCTCATACATTCCCCTCTTTGCCTCCAAGGACAAAGTTCTTTGTCTCCACAGACTCCTAAGTGCACCACTCACCCTTTTCCCCTCATCAATTCTATGATGCACCTCATCTTTCATAGACCCATCCACTGACACGTCCACTCCCAAATATCTGAATACATTCACCTCCTCCATACTCTCTCCCTCCAATCTGATATCCAATCTTTCATCACCTAATCTTTTTATCCTCATAACCTTACTCTTTCCTGTATTCACTTTTAATTTTCTTCTTTTGCACACCCTACCAAATTCATCCACCAATCTCTGCAACTTCTCTTCAGAATCTCCCAAGAGCACAGTGTCATCAGCAAAGAGCAACTGTGACAACTCCCACTTTATGTGTGATTCTTTATCTTTTAACTCCACGCCTCTTGCCAAGACCCTCGCATTTACTTCTCTTACAACCCCATCTATAAATATATTAAACAACCACGGTGACATCACACATCCTTGTCTAAGGCCTACTTTTACTGGGAAATAATTTCCCTCTTTCCTTCATACTCTAACTTGAGCCTCACTATCCTCGTAAAAACTCTTCACTGCTTTCAGTTACCTACCTCCTACACCATACACCTGCAACATCTGCCACATTGCCCCCCTATCCACCCTGTCATATGCCTTTTCCAAATCCATAAATGCCACAAAGACCTCTTTAGCCTTATCTAAATACTGTTCACTTATATGTTTCACTGTAAACACCTGGTCCACACACCCCCTACCTTTCCTAAAGCCTCCTTGTTCATCTGCTATCCTATTCTCCGTCTTACTCTTAATTCTTTCAATAATAACTCTACCATACACTTTACCAGGTATACTCAACAGACTTATCCCCCTATAATTTTTGCACTCTCTTTTGTCCCCTTTGCCTTTATACAAAGGAACTATGCATGCTCTCTGCCAATCCCTAGGTACCTTACCCTCTTCCATACATTTATTAAATAATTGCACCAACCACTCCAAAACTATATCCCCACTTGGGGATATAGTTTGGCAGACGATGCAACATTCCCCCAATGAAAAACAGGGGTGTCACTAGCACGTTAAGAGACCATACAATAAGTGTCAGGGGCCTGAGACTGTTCAACTGCCTCCCAGCATACATAAGGGGGATTACCAACAGACCCCTGGCAGTCTTCAAGCTGGTACTGGACAAGCACAAAGTCGGTTCCTGATCAGCCGGGCTGTGGCTCGTACGTTGGTTTGCGTGCAGCCAGCAGCAACAGCCTGGTTGATCAGGCTCTGATCCACCAGGAGGCCTGGTCACAGACCGGGCCGCGGGGGCGTTGACCCCCGGATCTCTCTCCAGGTAAACCACCAGCTTTTAACATTTCTATCTTTATCCCATCAATCTCGGCTGCCTTACCCCCTTTCATTTTACCTACTGCCTCACGAACTTCCCCCACACTCACAACTGGCTCTTCCTCACTCCTACAAGATGTTATTCCTCCTTGCCCTATACACGAAATCACAGCTTCCCTATCTTCATCAACATTTAACAATTCCCCAAAATATTCCCTCCATCTTCCCAATACCTCTAACTCTCCATTTAATAACTCTCCTCTCCTATTTTTAACTGACAAATCCATTTGTTCTCTAGGCTTCCTTAACTTGTTAATCTCACTCCAAAACTTTTTCTTATTTTCAACAAAATTTGTTGATAACATCTCACCCACTCTCTCGTTTGCTCTCTTTTTACATTGCTTCTACACTCTCTTAACCTCTCTCTTTTTCTCCATATACTCTTCCCTCCTTGCATCACTTCTACTTTGTAAAAACTTCTCATATGCTAACTTTTTCTCCCTTACTGCTCTATTTACATCATCATTCCACCAATCGCTCCTCTTCCCTCCCTCACCCACTTTCCTGTAACCACAAACTTCTGCTGAACACTCTAACACTACATTTTTAAACCTACCCCATACCTCTTTGACCCCATTGCCTATGCTCTCATTAGCCCATCTATCCTCCAATAGCTGTTTATATCTTACCCTAACTGCCTCCTCTTTTAGTTTATAAACCTTCACCTCTCTCTTCCCTGATGCTTCTATTCTCCTTGTATCCCATCTACCTTTTACTCTCAGTGTAGCTACAACTAGAAAGTGATCTGATATATCTGTGGCTCCTCTATAAACATATACATCCTGAAGTCTACTCAACAGTCTTTTATCTACCAATACATAATCCAACAAACTACTGTCATTTCGCCCTACATCATATCTTGTATACTTATTTATCCTCTTTTTCTTAAAATATGTATTACCTATAACTAAACCCCTTTCTATACAAAGTTCAATCAAAGGGCTCCCATTATCATTTACACCTGACACCCCAAACTTACCTACCACACCCTCTCTAAAAGTTTCTCCTACTTTAGCATTCAGGTCCCCTACCACAATTACTCTCTCATTTGGTTCAAAGGCTCCTATACATTCACTTAACATCTCCCAAAATCTCTCTCTCTCCTCTGCATTCCTCTCTTCTCCAGGTGCATAAACGCTTATTATGACCCACTTTTCGCATCCAACCTTTACTTTAATCCACATAATTCTTGAATTTACACATTCATATTCTCTTTTCTCCTTCCACAACTGATCCTTCAACATTACTGCTACCCCTTCCTTTGCTCTAACTCTCTCAGATACTCCAGATTTAATCCCATTTATTTCCCCCCACCGAAACTCCCCTACCCCCTTCAGCTTTGTTTCGCTTAGGGCCAGGACATCCAACTTCTTTTCATTCATAACATCAGCAATCATCTGTTTCTTGTCATCCGCACTACATCCACGCACATTCAAGCATCGCAGTTTTATAAAGTTTTTCTTCTTCTCTTTTTTAGTAAATGTCTACAGGAGAAGGGGTTACTAGCCCATTGCTCCCGGCATTTTAGTCGCCTCATGCGACACGCTTGGCTTACGGAGGAAAGATTCTTTTCCACTTCCCCATGGACAATAGAAGAAATAAAGAGGAACAAGAGCTATTTAGAAAAAGGAGAAAAACCTAGATGTATGTATATATACATGCATGTGCGTGTCTGTGAAGTGTGACCAAAGTGTAAGTAGGAGTAGCAAGATATCCCTGTTATCTAGCATGTTTATGAGACAGAAAAAGAAACCAGCAATCCTACCATCATGCAAAACAGTTACAGGTTTCTGTTTCACAGTCATCTGGCAGGACGGTAGTACTTCCCTGGGTTATTATGTACAGTTATTATGGTGTGAAAATCACACCATAATAACTGTACATAAAAATACACAGATATAACATTATTATATTATTTGGGAATGGAAGGTAATCAGGATTGATTTAAGCAAGAGGAGGATTGCTCTAATTCTTTGTATCAAGAGCCCTTCATCAGCATCAAGGTGACCTCCTTGAAGGGGATACTGTTTTACTGTAGTAAACAGAATCTGAAATAAAAATTACTGCCTTTACTCACCATGAGCACCATATGCACCAAGTGCAACAGCTGCAGCGCCTGAAATTCCAGCAATGCGAATGAACCATCGTGCATACGAGGGAATGTTCAGCATATCTGATGAAACTTTTGTAACTACCTGATTAATATTGCTCTGAAAACAAAGAAAAATAAAAAATAATTTTCTGAATTTTTTTTAAAACTACTTTCTATATTGTGTTCCATAAATGCTCAATGAGAATTACAACCTGTCTGTACATCCTCTGCAACACAAGTAACATTCTGAGACCATTTTGCTAACATTAATAAGCTGCTACCAACAGGAAATGCAGCAAATGAGACACTGTGGAATAATTAGTACCACCTGTTGCTACTGGATCTAAGGTACAGTGTCTATACATTACAAAGAACATAATCACAATACATAATAAGTAGCTACATTCCAAACCATATCCAGAATTCAATCCAAGCCAGAGGTTATAAGTCAGGCATGGCAGATGTCCATGGAAACAGCAGCATCACCAGCAGCTGTGGTGTCAGCAGCAGAGTAGGGCGAGATGCAGCAAAGGAAGGGCATAATTTGGTTTTGGTGTACAGTATTAACAGTGGACATTCATAATCTGTGTGGGTTGCATTCCTGAAAACTGCACTAAAAATGATTTCTGTGACTAATGGACTTTTAAAACATATGGAGAAAAATAGGGTTATGTTCCTTAACCCTTTGAGGGTCGACAGGCCCTCTCCGAAACTCGTTCTCAGGGTCGGCCAAATTTAAAAAAAAAAAAATTATTTTCTCTTATGAAAAGATAGAGAATCTTTTCCCGATCATAAAGACACCAAAAGTTTGAAATTTGATAGAAAACTTACGGAATTATGCTCTCGCAAAGTTAGCGGTCTCGGCGATGTTTATGCATCGGCGATTTTGTCCACTTTGAGCCCCATTTTCGGCCAATTTCACTGTACTAGTCGACAAAAAACATGAAAATTTCGCTAGAACTCCATTTTTTCTATCGAATGGGTGCAAGAAACCACTCATTTATGAAATTCAACTATCCAGTACAGTGGTCAGAATTTAGCAATTTTGCCAATTTCACACAAATTTCAAAAGATGCCAATTTCCGAATAGGGTCCAGAATAAACAAGAAAGACATTCCTGGCACTAAAATGACATTTCCTCTAGTCATTAGTCACGTCTCAAGGCCCCTCTTATATTCTTTTGCTTTCCACTTTGAATTTTTATTTTCACAAAAAATATAAGATTTACTGTTATGCAGACTACTGCATTAGTGTAAAAAATGGTATAAATATTATTGGTGCACTTGTGAAAGAATATTAGACTCACCAGTTGACGTGTATTGCACGCTTGGCACGATTTGTTTACTTTTGAAGTTTGGTAAAAATCGAACATTTCTGCTACTTTGAGCTCAATTTCAAGGCACCTTTCTTTGTAAAACCAGTCAAAATCATCTCTATTTCTGTAATATGTCTTCCATTCTATAAAATGAGACCAAGAAAACTAGAATACAACAATAAATACCATACGAAAATACACTGCAAAGTCGCTGATTTATTAAAAAAAAAATGGTCAAAGTTTTTTTTTCTCATTATGCACTGTGTGCTGCAGGATTTTTTTTAGACTGTGCACACTGACCACATAGACCCATTCTTTCATATGAAGGCCTACCAGCTTTCTCCCACTAGATTTGAGGCCGCTAGAATTTATGAGTACTAGTACGTCAAAAACCCCTACGCGTAAGACGTACTAGTACGACGAAAACCCTCAAAGGGTTAAACATTCAAAAGTAAGTGTTAAGAGAGAGTGCTGAGAGACAGTGATAAGAGAGGTCTACTTGGTAACTAGTGAGGTGGTTGAGTTACCATGATGGGTTACTCTAGGTAATTCACACATATGTTACTGTGTATAATTATTGTAATCACCTAAATATGTGTAACTGCATCTAAATAAACTTACAGGGTGCTTAAGTGTGGTAGTGAGGTGATGACTGGTATGACGACTGGCATGGTGATAAGAGGGGAACTAGTGACGAGTGGCATGATATACAAGGTAAAATATCTAGCATAGACAGGACTCGCAGCAATGGTTTTAAATTGGAAAAATTCAGATTCAGGAAAGATATAGGAAAGTACTGGTTTGGTAATAGAGGTGTGGACGAGTAGAACAAACTCCCGAGTACCGTCATAGAAGCTAAGACGTTGTGTAGTTTTAAAAATAGGTTGAATAAATACATGAGTGGGTGTGGGTGGATGTGAGTTGGACCTGACTAGCTTGTGCTACTAGGTCGGATGCCGTGCTCCTCCCTTAAGTGAATGTAACTGACCTCACTAGGTCAAGGCACTGGCGTAAGCCGGTGGGAGAATTGGACCTGCCTCGCGTGGTCTGCTGCAGTGTTCCTTCTTATGTTCTTACGTAACGTAATGGTAATGAGTGATACGGTGGTAAGTAGCTGGGTTGGTAGCGTACTCAGCTAAGTAAGTTTATTCAGGTATACACAAATACAGTTACATAGATTATCATACATAGCAGCATATGTGTAGAGAACTTAGGATAACCCAAAAAAGTCAGAGTGACACACTAAGGTCCATGGTTCCATTCCCGGTACGGGTGGAAACATTGGGCGTGATTTCTTGAGACACCTGCTGTCACTGTTCACCTAGCAGGAAATAGGTACCTGGGTGTTAGTCGCATCCTGGGGCAAAAATTAACCTAATTTGCCCGAAATGCTCTGGATAACCAGGGGCTTTCTATATAGTATATAAATGATGTCAGCCTAGGTCTGTGTAGGTTGCATCATTTATGTGTAAAAATAAAGATAATTATTATTATTATTATAAGGTAGCAGTGATGAGTGACAATATGTCAGGTAATGCTGATGAATGATATTGTGATAAGGTAGTAGTGATGAATGACATGGTGATAAGTAAAGTAGAAGTGATGAGTGGGATGATGGTGATGATTAAGGTGGTAACAGTAAAGGAATCAAGGTAAGTATTGAGATGCTTCACCTTACGATCAGTCCAGAGAAGTTCTGCTACTTTCTTGGGGCACCTGACAGCTTCACGAGTGATGTAGTTATTCCACAACCACGAGTATTTATCCCCCACCATCTGGCCTTCCTTCCAGATTATGTTACTGTCGTTCTTCCTAACAAGATTGTTAATCTCAGCCTCACAAGTTGTTTCTCTCAGCTGTATGAAGGTGGTCAGGCTGGACCGGAGCAGCGACCACATCTGACTCACACTTCTCCCAATGAACAAACCAAAGGTCAAGAGAAAATTATAATCATATCGTTCAATATTAATGGCTTTTCTTTGTTTTTATATACAAATATACCTTTAAACAGTAAAACAGTGAGACAAATATCATTTCAAACAAATCTAATTACAGCATATTTGAGAAAGGATAGGCTGCGATACTATATATTAATCTACTTTGACTCTTTTTTAGTTATTATAGGTAATTTACATATTTATGATAATGGTACTATGTGTACCTGTGCCTAAGTTAAGTTACATATTTACTTGTTTCAAATACAAATAATGATTTTTTCTGCAATGTTTTATTACATGTAGTGTACATGTAATAAAACATAGTTAGGTACAATTATTATTATTATTATAATCACAGGGAAGCGCTATACCCGTAGGATTATACAGCGCATGTGGGAGAGATGGAAAGTATTCAGGTTCATTTCAGGGAACGTGAGCACACATCCAGTTCCCTAGATCAAGAGCCCCTCACCAGCATCAAGGAACCTCCCTTGAGGGGAGTTAGGTACAAGAGTAAGCCCCTACGAAAATAAATCAAGGACCCCAATAGAAATAAGACAACAGAAGCCAATATGTGTACGCAAATGGGGCAAGCTCTTCCGCACAACCAATTACAGTTGGTGTCCCACAGGGAAGTGTCCTTGGCCCTGTTCTCTTTCTCCTATACATAAATGACCTACCAAATGCTTCGCAATTACTCAAACCCACACTTTTTGCAGATGACACTACATACGTCTTCTCTCACCCGAGCCCAGTCACGCTAGCCAATACTGTAAACACCGAACTACAGAAAATATCTACCTGGATGAGGACTAACAAACTTACATTAAACATTGACAAAACCTACTTCATTCAGTTTGGTAACAGAGCTACAGATGTACCTCTTAACATAACGATAAACGGATCACCTATCACAAAGCTAACAGAGGGAAAATTCTTAGGAATCCACCTCGATAATAGACTCAAATTTCATACACATAAACAACAAATTTCTAAGAAAATTTCCAAGACTGTAGGCATACTATCGAAGATACGGTACTATGTTCCACAGTCAGCCCTCCTGGCCCTTTATCACTCTTATTTACCCCTATCTCACCTATGGAATTTGTGCATGGGGCTCAACAACAATGAACCATCTCAGACCACTAATTACCCAACAAAAGGCTGCAGTTAGAATGATAACAAATTCTCACTACAGGCAGCACACTCCACCAATATTCAAAACACTCAACCTACTCACCATACAAAACATCCATACTTATTATTGCACTTATTACATACATAGAACACTTAACTCTGATATTAACCCTCCCCTCAAACATCTTGCCAACCTCAACAGAACACATGATCATAATACAAGCCACAGATCACTCTTTGATGTTCCTCGTGTTCATCTCACACTATGCAAAAACTCAATGCACATAAAAGGCCCTAAAATCTGGAATTCATTACCTGTAAATATAAAAGAAACACAACCTGTTTATAAATTCAAGTCTCTTCTCAAAGTTCACTTACTCAAAACCAAATAAATACTGAATAACTGAACCATATAAATTGTATATCCTAAATGTTACTCACAATTATATCACACAAATGTTAAACCTAACTTTGTTATTTTTTTTTTAAGAAGAACATAAGAACATAAGAACGAAGGAACACTGCAGAAGGCCTACTGGCCCATGCGAGGCAGGTCCAAGTCCCTACCGGCTTAAGCCAATGCACCCAACCTAGTCAGGTCAGGTCACATTGACTTAAGGGAGGAACACGGCAACCGACCTGTTAGCACAAGCTATCAGGTCTAACTCACACCCACCCACATCTACTCATGTATTTATCCAACCTATTTTTAAAGCTACACAACGTTCTGGCCTCTATAACGGTACTTGGGAGTTTGTTCCACTCATCCACAACTCTATTACCAAACCAGTACTTTCCTATATCCCTCCTGAATCTGAATTTTTCCAACTTAAAACCATTGCTGCGAGTCCTGTCTAGGCTAGATATTTTCAGCACACTATTTACATCCCCTTTATTTATTCCTGTCTTCCACTTATAAACCTCAATCATATCCCCCCTAATTCTACGTCTTTCTAGAGAGTGCAGTTTCAGGGCCCTTAGTCTATCCTCATAGGGAAGGTTTCTGATACATGGCATCATCTTTGTCATCCTCCTTTGTACATTTTCCAGAGAATTTATATCCATTCTGTAATACGGTGACCAAAACTGTGCAGCATAATCTAAATGAGGCCTAACCAAGGATGTATAGAGTTGAAGAACAACCTGAGGACTCCTATTATTTATGCTTCTTGATATGAAGCCAAGGATTCTATTAGCTTTATTGCGAACACTTATGCACTGTTGTCTTGGTTTCAGATTACTGCTAACCAGAACTCCTAAATCTTTTTCGCAATCCGTAATATTAAGATCTACATTATTTAGTTTATATGTGGCATGGTTATTGTCCTGTCCAACATTTAGAACTTTGCATTTGTCTATATTAAACTGCATCTGCCACTTCTCCGACCACTGCATCAGTCTATTCAAATCTTCCTGGAGTGCTCGAATGTCCTCGTCAGAATGAATTCGACGGCCTATTTTGGTGTCATCGGCAAACTTGCCGATGTCGCTCTTTATGCCCTCATCTATGTCGTTTATGTAGATTGTGAACAGCAGGGGGCCCAACACTGACCCCTGTGGAACACCGCTCGTGACGCTTCCCCACTCTGATTTCTCCCCATTTATGCAAACTCTCTGCTGCCTATTTGTCAACCATGCCTCTATCCAGGAAAAAATTTCTCCTCCTATTCCATGTGCTTTAATTTTCCTCAATAGTCTCTGATGTGGGACCCTGTCAAAAGCCTTACTGAAGTCCATATACACAATATCATATTCATTACCATGATCTACCTCCTCAAATACCTTAGTGAAAAAAGTTAATAAATTCGTAAGGCAGGAACGCCCCTTTGTAAAACCATGCTGAGATTCGTTGATTAATTTATGCTTTTCAAGGTGGCTACGAACTGCCTCGGCAATTATTGATTCCATAAATTTTCCCACTATGGAGGTTAGGCTTATTGGTCTATAGTTCGAAGCTAAGGACCTGTCACCTGTTTTGAAAATAGGTATCACATTTGCCATTTTCCACTTATCTGGCACCATGCCAGTTTGTAGTGATATGTTGAAAAGATTAGCCAAAGGTGTGCTAAGCTCCTCTTTACATTCCTTTAGAACCCTTGCATACAGTTCATCAGGGCCTGGGGATTTGTTAGGTTTTAATTTATCTATTTGCCTAAGGACCATGTCACTTGTGACCCTAATAGTGCACAGTTTATTATCGTCCTGTTCTACATAATTTATCATTACTGGAATATCGCTGGTATCCTCCTGTGTAAAAACTGAGAGGAAGTATGTGTTAAAAATTCTACACATTTCCTTATCACTGTCAGTGAGCTGACCCGAGGAACTTTTGAGTGGGCCTATCTTGTCCCTGATCTTACTTCTGTATACCTGAAAGAATCCTTTTGGGTTAGTCTTCGATTCTCTTGCAACTTTAACCTCATAATCTCTTTTTGCTTTTATAATTCCCTTTTTTATTTCTCTCTTTAACTGAATATATCGATTTCTTAATTGCCCCTCTCCTCTTTTGATTTGCCTATATATGCCTCTCTTTTGACCAATCAGATATTTTAATCTATTGTTCATCCATTTAGGATCATTTTTGTTTGATCTGATTTCCCTATTTGGAACATAATTTGACTGAGCAGCTAGAACTATGCCCTGGAAAGCATCATATCGGCAACCATCACCACCTACCTGACCCCTAGTCAGGTCATTCCAGTTCAGCCCACCTAAGTAATTTTTCAGTCCTATGAAATCAGCCAAGCGAAAGTCAGGGACGGAGACTTGATTGCCATTATTAGGGGAATTCCATGATATGTTAAAACTGAGTGATTTGTGATCACTCTCCCCAAGCTCATCATTAACCTCAAGATTATTAATTAGTGTTTCCCTACTGGCAAGAACCAAGTCAAGGAGGTTATTTCCCCTAGTTGGCTCTGTCACAAACTGTTTTAAAAAACAATCCTGGATCGTATCAAGAAAGTCACCCGACTCTAAATTTCCTGTCAAATTGCTCCAGTCAATCTGTCTATAGTTGAAATCTCCCATTAGCACAACATTTTCGTATGTAGATGCCTTACGAATTTCGTCCCATAGGAGTTTACTGCACTCCCTATCAAGATTTGGGGCCCTGTAAATCACACCCAAAATTAGTTTTTCTCGGCCCTCGAGAAGCTGTAACCAAACAGATTCAGTGGCTGACGCTTCTAATTTAATATCTTGTCTAACACAACAATTTAAATTGTCTCTGACATACATCGCTACTCCACCACCTTTCCTGTTGACCCTGTCAGTGTGGAATAATTTATAGCCTTGTATGTGACATTCAGAGGGCATCTCTCTATCTTTCAGATTGAGCCAGGTCTCTGTTATAGCAATAATATCTATGTTTCCTGCACTTGCAATTAATCTTAGCTCATCTATCTTATTTCTAACACTCCTGCTATTAGTATAGTAAACCTTAAGGGAGCTAGTCCCTTGCTGCCCTCTGCTGTCCCCCTTTGTTTGCTGACCTGTTCTATTGTCTTTATTTATAACTTCATGCTGAATGCCTTTTATACATTTACTGTTTCCAACCCTAGTGTTGCAACCTGCTTGTTTCCCACGCACACCCATACCTCTATCTTCCATCAGTTTAAAATCATAGGCATTTCACCAATGGCCTTCTCAATCGAGTCTGCAAGTGCTACCACCCCTGCACCAGAGAGATGAACCCCATCCCTTGCATACATATCATGTTTGCCATAAAAGTTGTTCCAGTTGTCAATGAATGGGATTGCAAGTTCCTTGCAGTATCTGTCTAGCCAGCAATTTACACCAATTGCCCTAGACAACCATTCATTTCCTACTCCCCTTCTAGGCAAGATGCTACATATGATTGGGATCCCTCCCTTAGACTTAATGAAATCTATAGCTGACCTGTACTTATCTAGCAGCTCTTCTCTCCTACCCTTCCCAATATCATTTCCACCAGCACTGAGACAGATAATGGGCTTGTTCCCATTACCTGACATGATATTATCCAGTCTGTTGACAATGTCCCCAACACCAGCTCCAGGGAAGCACACTCTATCTCTCATCTTCTTATTCCTATTACAAAAAGCACGGTCAACATATCTTACCTGAGAGTCACCAACCACAAGAATGCGCTTACCTTCATTAGCAGGGGCAGTAGTACCCTTACCTTCACTGGCCACTGAAGTACATTCATCCTGGAGAACAGAGAAGCGATTTCCTACCTCCAGATCTTCACTCTTAACTTTCCTTACTCTGATGCGCCTCCCATTACTGTGAACAACTCGCCACTTGTAGCAGGTGCTGGGCTGCACCTCACTGCTGGTAGCCGTTGCTACCTCCCCACCTACAGCCTCCTCACAGTGAGAGACAGACTGCACCTCACTGCTAGAAGCCTCATTCCCCACATCTCCAACCACCTCACACTCTCTCCCAGGCCCATTGAGGTGGACCTTCAGCCTCCTAATCTCCTCCTGGAGAAGCAAGACCTCCTCCTTCAACTCTCCAACCTCAGTTTTTAAAACACTGCAGAAGCAAGCCATGCTTTGTAACCGTCCACGCTAATCCCCAAAGCAGCTCAGGGTCTGTGACCTCACACCTGAATGAACAGCAATGCATGCAACCATAGGACCTGTCTTTGTAATACTCACTTGTATTTTATAGTTATCTGTTTACAATAATGTCTTATCACTGATTTCATCATTGCTTAGTTAATCTTAAGTTAATTTTAAGCCAGCCCGTAATGCTATGCATAGTATAAGTGGCTTTGGCATGCTGCTCTTTTATTTATTTTTTTGTACCTCTGTATGTATGATAAAATTTATAAATAAATAAATAAATAAATAAATTTTGGGTTATCCTAGGTAGTCTACACATGTTGCTATGTATGACAGCTTTATGTAACTGTATTTATGTGTACCTGAATAAACTTACTTATTTACTTACACTAGTAAAATGTATTTTCAAAGGGATATATTCTCTTACATTGTCATTTATATGTTTCCATCTAAGAATGTTTATTCAGGTACAAGTGCACTTAAATATTTAAATAAATTATCATACATAGCAGCATATGTGTATTATTATTATTACAATCAAGAGGAAGCGCTAAACCTGTAGGATTATATAAAAATCAAGAGCCCCTCACCAGCATCAAGGAACCTTCCTTGAGGGGTTCATATGTGTAGATTACTTCGGATAACCCCAAAAAGTCAGATAAAGCGACTAGTTAACATTGGAGTGACTTGTTACCATTAAGTTTGTTAGGCACCAGGACAAGTGTTTCCTGACTCGTGTCTTAGTCACATGACGACCCAGAGCTGGAGCTCTTGGTCATCTGATAATGGGTCTAGGGACTAGACAGCAAAATTTTGACAGCTGAACAAGTAATTAAGTAAGTTTATTTAGGCACAGGTATACATAAACACAATTATTTATATATATATATATATATATATATATATATATATATATATATATATATATATTTTTTTTTTTTTTTTTATTATCACACCGGCCGATTCCCACCAAGGCAGGGTGGCCCGAAAAAGAAAAACTTTCACCATCATTCACTCCATCACTGTCTTGCCAGAAGGGTGCTTTACACTACAGTTTTTAAACTGCAACATTAACACCCCTCCTTCAGAGTGCAGGCACTGTACTTCCCATCTCCAGGACTCAAGTCCGGCCTGCCGGTTTCCCTGAATCCCTTCATAAATGTTACTTTGCTCACACTCCAACAGCACGTCAAGTATTAAAAACCATTTGTCTCCATTCACTCCTATCAAACACGCTCACGCATGCCTGCTGGAAGTCCAAGCCCCTCGCACACAAAACCTCCTTTACCCCCTCCCTCCAACCCTTCCTAGGCCGACCCCTACCCCGCCTTCCTTCCACTACAGACTGATACACTCTTGAAGTCATTCTGTTTCGCTCCATTCTCTCTACATGTCCGAACCACCTCAACAACCCTTCCTCAGCCCTCTGGACAACAGTTTTGGTAATCCCGCACCTCCTCCTAACTTCCAAACTACGAATTCTCTGCATTATATTCACACCACACATTGCCCTCAGACATGACATCTCCACTGCCTCCAGCCTTCTCCTCGCTGCAACATTCATCACCCACGCTTCACACCCATATAAGAGCGTTGGTAAAACTATACTCTCATACATTCCCCTCTTTGCCTCCAAGGACAAAGTTCTTTGTCTCCACAGACTCCTAAGTGCACCACTCACTCTTTTTCCCTCATCAATTCTATGATTCACCTCATCTTTCATAGACCCATCCGCTGACACGTCCACTCCCAAATATCTGAATACGTTCACCTCCTCCATACTCTCTCCCTCCAATCTGATATTCAATCTTTCATCACCTAATCTTTTTGTTATCCTCATAACCTTACTCTTTCCTGTATTCACCTTTAATTTTCTTCTTTTGCACACCCTACCAAATTCATCCACCAATCTCTGCAACTTCTCTTCAGAATCTCCCAAGAGCACAGTGTCATCGGCAAAGAGCAGCTGTGACAACTCCCACTTTGTGTGTGATTCTTTATCTTTTAACTCCACGCCTCTTGCCAAGACCCTCGCATTTACTTCTCTTACAACCCCATCTATAAATATATTAAACAACCACGGTGACATCACACATCCTTGTCTAAGGCCTACTTTTACTGGGAAAAAATTTCCCTCTTTCCTACATACTCTAACTTGAGCCTCACTATCCTCGTAAAAACTCTTCACTGCTTTCAGTAACCTACCTCCTACACCATACACTTGCAACATCTGCCACATTGCCCCCCTATCCACCCTGTCATACGCCTTTTCCAAATCCATAAATGCCACAAAGACCTCTTTAGCCTTATCTAAATACTGTTCACTTATATGTTTCACTGTAAACACCTGGTCCACACACCCCCTACCTTTCCTAAAGCCTCCTTGTTCATCTGCTATCCTATTCTCCGTCTTACTCTTAATTCTTTCAATTATAACTCTACCATACACTTTACCAGGTACACTCAACAGACTTATCCCCCTATAATTTTTGCACTCTCTTTTATCCCCTTTGCCTTTATACAAAGGAACTATGCATGCTCTCTGCCAATCCCTAGGTACCTTACCCTCTTCCATACATTTATTAAATAATTGCACCAACCACTCCAAAACTATATCCCCACCTGCTTTTAACATTTCTATCTTTATCCCATCAATCCCGGCTGCCTTACCCCCTTTCATTTTACCTACTGCCTCACGAACTTCCCCCACACTCACAACTGGCTCTTCCTCACTCCTACAAGATGTTATTCCTCCTTGCCCTATACACGAAATCACAGCTTCCCTATCTTCATCAACATTTAACAATTCCTCAAAATATTCCTTCCATCTTCCCAATACCTCTACCTCTCCATTTAATAACTCTCCTCTCCTATTTTTAACTGACAAATCCATTTGTTCTCTAGGCTTTCTTAACTTGTTAATCTCACTCCAAAACTTTTTCTTATTTTCAACAAAATTTGTTGATAACATCTCACCCACTCTCTCATTTGCTCTCTTTTTACATTGCTTCACCACTCTCTTAACTTCTCTCTTTTTCTCCATATACTCTTCCCTCCTTGCATCACTTCTACTTTGTAAAAACTTCTCATATGCTAACTTTTTCTCCCTTACTACTCTCTTTACATCATCATTCCACCAATCGCTCCTCTTCCCTCCTGCACCCACTTTCCTGTAACCACAAACTTCTGCTGAACACTCTAACACTACATTTTTAAACCTACCCCATACCTCTTCGACCCCATTGCCTATGCTCTCATTAGCCCATCTATCCTCCAATAGCTGTTTATATCTTACCCTAACTGCCTCCTCTTTTAGTTTATAAACCTTCACCTCTCTCTTCCCTGATGCTTCTATTCTCCTTGTATCCCATCTACCTTTTACTCTCAGTGTAGCTACAACTAGAAAGTGATCTGATATATCTGTGGCCCCTCTATAAACATGTACATCCTGAAGTCTACTCAACAGTCTTTTATCTACCAATACATAATCCAACAAACTACTGTCATTTCGCCCTACATCATATCGTGTATACTTATTTATCCTCTTTTTCTTAAAATATGTATTACCTATAACTAAACCCCTTTCTATACAAAGTTCAATCAAAGGGCTCCCATTATCATTTACACCTGGCACCCCAAACTTACCTACCACACCCTCTCTAAAAGTTTCTCCTACTTTAGCATTCAAGTCCCCTACCACAATTACTCTCTCACTTGGTTCAAAGGCTCCTATACATTCACTTAACATCTCCCAAAATCTCTCTCTCTCCTCTGCATTCCTCTCTTCTCCAGGTGCATACACGCTTATTATGACCCACTTCTCGCATCCAACCTTTACTTTAATCCACATAATTCTTGAATTTACACATTCATATTCTCTTTTCTCCTTCCATAACTGATCATTTAACATTACTGCTACCCCTTCCTTTGCTCTAACTCTCTCAGATACTCCAGATTTAATCCCATTTATTTCCCCCCACTGAAACTCTCCTACCCCCTTCAGCTTTGTTTCGCTTAGGGCCAGGACATCCAACTTCTTTTCATTCATAACATCAGCAATCATCTGTTTCTTGTCATCCGCACTACATCCACGCACATTTAAGCAACCCAGTTTTATAAAGTTTTTCTTCTTCTCTTTTTTAGTAATTGTATACAGGAGAAGGGGTTACTAGCCCATTGCTCCCGGCATTTTAGTCGCCTCATACGACACGCATGGCTTACGGAGGAAAGATTCTTTTCCACTTCCCCATGGACAATAGAAGAAATAAAAAAGAACAAGAGCTATTTAGAAAAAGGAGAAAAACCTAGATGTATGTATATATATATATGCATGTGCGTGTCTGTGAAGTGTGACCAAAGTGTAAGTAGGAGTAGCAAGATATCCCTGTTATCTTAGCGTGTTTATGAGACAGAAAAAGAAACCAGCAATCCTACCATCATGCAAAACAGTTACAGGTTTTTGTTTCACAGTCATCTGGCAGGACGGTAGTACTTCCCTGGGTGGTTGCTGTCTACCAACCTACTACCTATAATATATATATATATATATATATATATATATATATATATATATATATATATATATATATATATATATATATATATATATATATATATATATATATATATATATATATGTATATATATATGCAATAAGATCACAGTAAACAGGTGATTTCAAAATATGCAAAACAACCACTCTGAAAGAATAGAGAAATTCCAAGCGCTTTCGTGACTACTCACATTATCAAGGAACTATGAAAGTGAAGCATCCAAGGAAGCTATATAAGGGGCCCGGCCAGCACCTCACTATCAGATACCACAACGGTTAAACACGTGACGCGCGGCAACCCAACTTGGATAGGTCCTTTGCACAGCTCACCCCCAAGCTATTCTACCCAAGAAAATTTAAAAATTATTATTTGTCCAGTGTATTATTAAATTCTTCCCAAATTCTATTAATTATAAATGGATCTAATTTATATAAACCAAAGGAAATATTCATATTATTGTCAAAACTGCTTTTTATGAAACAAGATTCAATTATATTCCTGTCGACCATGGACTTGCTTGATACTACTTTCTCAACTTTTTGAAAATCAATTGGATGGTTAAAATCTCTTACATGAATAAATAGAGCATTGGAATCTTGTCCAGTTCTAATGCTATATTTATGTTGTTTTAATCTTAGTTCGAGATTTTTACCAGTTTGACCGTAATAAACTTTATCGCAAATTTTACAAGGAATCTTATAGACACATCAATCAGCATTTTGGGGGGAATTCTTTATCAAAAGTTTTTTCACTGTATCAAGATTTTTGAATACAACTTTAATATTAAAAGTCTTAAGAAGAGAAGGCATATCAACCAAGTTTTCATGGTAAGGGAGAACCAACATATTTTTAGTTGAATAAGGCTGGTTGTCCCTTTTTGGATTATAAAAAGTGTTTCTAGCAACTTTAAAAGATTTATCAATTACATTTCTTGGGTATTTTAAATCATTACCTATTTCATAAATTTTGGATATTTCCTCATCTATGAACTCAGGACTACAAATTCGTAAAGCTCTCAAAAACATTGATGAGAAAACAGACAGTTTGACTCTATCTTGATGCGAGGAATAATAGTGGACATACGAACAGTCCAAATAACTGTGGGACCCCGCTGGTCACAGGCGCCCACTCTGACACCTCGCCACATACCATGACTCGCTGTTGTCTTCCTGACAAGTATTCCCTGATCCATTGTAGTGTCTTCCCTGTTATCCCTGCCTGGTCCTCCAGCTTTTGCACTAATCTCTTGTGTGGAAATGTGTCAAACGCCTTCTTACAGTCCAAGAAAATGCAATCTACCCACCCCTCTCTTGTCTTACTGCCGTCACCCTGTCATAGAACTCCAGTAGGTTTGTGACGCAGGATTTCCCGTCCCTGAAACCGTGGTGGCTGTCGTTGTGTGTGTGTGTGTGTGTATACTCACCTAGTTGTGGTTGCAGGGGTCGATTCACAGCTCCTGGCCCCGATGTGCATGTGTGTGTGTGTGTGTTTGTGTATGCATGCATGCATACACACGTCTGCCCAAAATACAATACATAAGTATGGGATTTCCCATGTATGACAAAGCCTGTGTTCATTATTGTCTCTTGTAAACAATGAGTCATTTTGAAAACTCAACTTGTTTGTGTGTTTGTTTGTGTTTGTTCGCTGGGTGTGGTGTGCGCCGCGGCGGAGGTGACGACCAAGGTGGCGACCAACCACTACAATGTTGTACTGAAGTGACTCTCTCAAGGATTATTCCTCTCAAACATGAAGACATGGTCACTAAGGCTATCTTCATGTTACTCTATTTAATGCGAGGTTTGTGAAGAAGATGTCGCAGTTCTTGAGGTTTATAACTTCCCACCAGACAAAGGCTGCTCCACCCTTTTTCACCAACTTTATTTGACTTTAATTGTTGTCTATAGTTAATAATTATTGGCTATTGTTAATTTATAAGTTACATATCTTATCAGTCTGCTATATGGTTGACTAATCAACCTAGTAAGATAAGAGTGTCAAATAATGTAAACTAACTAAAATAGACCACTAATTTTTACCTGTTTATGTGACTTAATTATTGACTTAAGTTAATTTATTAATTATATGCCTTACTAGTCTGTTATATAGGAGACTAATAAGCTTTGTAAGGAAAGAGTGTCAAATGATTTACGTAAACCATAAAATAGACTTGGATTTTAAATTTAATATGGAGAATTTTTATACACGTATTAAACTTTTTGTTTTTAATCTTTTATTATTAGTTTTTTCTATTTTGTCAATATTGTACAGACTTCTAACCAGCATCATAAGGAACACAAAGGCTTTGTTTAGTATGGTCCTGGCTAACTAGTTAATATACTTGCCTAGGTTAAGTTAGGTTAGAGTTCATTGCTTATCACTTGCTCCTCAGACACTTCAGTTAAACGCCTCGATGCTCTCTTACTTTTTATTGACTTCGTCAATTTTAATTAGGAGCTGGATTGTGTGTGTGTGCTCACCTAGTTGAGGTTGCAGGGGTCGAGTCCTAGCTCCTGGCCCCGCCTCTTCACTGGTCGCTACTAGGTCATTCTCTGAACCGTGAGCTTTATCATACCTCTGCTTAAAGCTATGTATGGATCCTGCCTCCACTACATCGCTTCCCAAACTATTCCACTTCCTGTGACTGAAGAAATACTTTCTAACATCCCTGTGATTCATCTATGTCTTCAACTTCCAACTGAGTCCCCTTGTTACTGTGTGCAATCTCTGGAACATCCTGTCTTTGTCCACCTTGTCAATTCCTCTCAGTATTTTGTATGTCGTTATCATGTCCCCCCTATCTCTCCTGTCCTCCAGTGTCGTCAGGTTGATTTCCCTTAACCTCTTCTCATAGGACATACCCCTTAGCTCTGGGACTAGTCTTGTTGCAAACCTTTGTACTTTCTCTAGTTTCTTTACGTGCTTGGCTAGGTGTGGGTTCCAAACTGGTGCCGCATACTCCAATATGGGCCTTATGTACATGGTGTACAGGGTCCTGAACGATTCCTTATTAAGATGTCGGAATGCTGTTCTGAGGTTTGCCAGGCGCCCATATGCTGCAGCAGTTATTTGGTTGATGTGCGCTTCAGGAGATGAGCCTGGTGTTATACTCACCCCAAGATCTTTTTCCTTGAGTGAGGTGTGTGTGTGTGTACTCACCTAATTGTACTCACCTAATTGTGGTTGCAGGGGTCGAGACTCAGCTCCTGGCCCCGCCTCTTCACTGATCGCTACTGGATCCTCTCTCTCTGCTTCCTGAGCTTTGTCATACCTCTTCTTAAAACTATGTATGGTTCCTGCCTCCACTACTTCACTTGCTAGGCTATTCCACTTGCTGACAACTCTATGACTGAAGAAATACTTCCTAACGTCCCTGTGACTCGTCTGAGTCTTCAGCTTCCAGTTGTGACCCCTTGTCCCTGTGTGTGTGTGTGTGTGTGTGTGTGTGTGTGTACATTAGTCACACTAGACTCAAACATGGTCATTTCTTGGAGTAGTGCCCAGTGCCATTGCTTCTAGAATTGTTCGGTCATTCTGATCATCCACTGTTTTACAGTTGATCTTTCCATTTGTGAAAGAGCACATAGATTTCTTTTCAGACACTTTCTTCTCTTTTTATACTCATTGTCTGGCCTCCTCTTTAATGTTCACATTTTTAATGCAGATTTAATTTACAGTTCTTAAACTGACACTGATTGCTACATCAGCTTTCACCTCCCCCTCTCCTATCTGCCATTGTTCTTTTCCCAATGGAAAGAAGTCAGTGTTTGACTTGGTTTATCCTAGCATATTTTATACACAAGCTTCCATCAAGGGAAGTTCGTTGATGCCAGTGAGTGGGGGAGGCTCTTAACCCTTAAACGGTCCAAACAGATCGACGTTCAAATTCGTAGTGCTACAGAAGTAGATCTACTTTTTTTACATATTTTCAAATATAACAAAAAAAAATGTAGATAAGTTTTTTTTTACACATTTTCAAATGTAAAACAAAAAGAAGATCTACATTTTTTTACATACTTTCAGATGTTGAAAAAACGTATATATACGTTTGGACCATTTAAGGGTTAATCTAACTTCCCTATTTTTGGATCAAACCTGATTGCCTCTCCCATATCACTTCTATGGGTTTAGCACTCCCTCATGAATGTAATAATAAAAATACACAAATTATTATACAAGACAATTGTAAAAATTTAAACTTTTATTGAACCTACCTTTCTTTTCAATCTCACCGTTGATGTGTAGCACTGAATGACATACCTAAGCTTAGTGTGTTTCATTAAGATTAAGATGTTTATTTTGACAAATTACATGGAATATAATAGTTGGGTGTACATGCCAAAAGCCCCTTTGTATGCAAAGCATTTTGGGCAAAGTTAAATATTAACTTAAGATTAGGAAGGCAGTAATACATAGTTCATATAGTCATTAGAGGAGTTACAGGAGTACAGGAAAATTGAATATTATATCATATAATGCTACATGGTTTTGATAAGTCTAGTAGAGACTTATTACACTATTGAATTAGTTAATAAAGATTACAGTATGACAATGTAACAATTTAAAACAATTTACAATATGATGCATTACAGTTTAGTACTACTTAAAACAATGAAACTTGGTATTACAATGGAACAATTTACATCATGATGTACTGTATTACAATCTAGTACTATTTAAAACAAGGAAAAACAGACATCCTAATTTGGAAGTAGTAAGTGGTTGAGCATTCATCAGCACAATATGAGTAGCTTTTGAGAAACTGGTAGTGATTAGGTATGGTTTGTCTAGTTTATTTTGGGAGATGAGGTGATTTCTTATTAGGGCCTTAAACTGATTTGCAGACAGAGTCATTCAGTGTGTTTGACAATGAATTCCAAATCTTCAGACTTTTTACGTGCACAGCATTTTTGCATAGGGAGATGACTACGAGGGATATCGAAGAGTGAGCTGTGTCTCGTACTGTATTATGGTTGTGTGTTCTGTTATAGTTATCAAGGAGGAGTTTGAGAGGAGGGTTTACATTAGAGTATAGTGTTCTGTGTATGTAGTAGGCACAATAATAAGTGTGGATGTTTTGTATATTTAGCAGGTTAAGACTCTTGAAAAGAGGTGGAGTGTGTTGTCTAATGCAGGAGTTAGTAATCAGTCGCACTGCAGCTTTTTGCTGGGTTATTAAAGGCTTAAGATGATTTGGTGTGGTTGATCCCCATGCACAAATACCATAGACGAGGTAAGGGTAAATGAGAGAGTGGTACAAAGCTAGAAGAGCTGATTGGGGTACATAGTACCGTATCTTTGAAAGGAAGCCTACTGTTTTGGAGAGACTCGGAAATTTGCTGTATGTGTGTCTGAAATTTGAGACTGCAATCAAGGTGGAGACCTAGAAATTTGCCCTCTGCCCATCTCAAAATAGATGAACTATTTATCAGTATGTTTAGCTGTACATTTGAAGCTCTGTTTCCAAAAAGCATGAAGTAGGTTTTGTCTATATTGAGAGTAAGTTTGTTGGTAATCATCCAAGTAGATATTTTCAGCAGTTCAGCATTTACTGTGTCTGTTTGTATGGTTGAGTTTGGGTGAGAAAAGACATAACATAATATAATAGAGTATATTATATACAGCCTTTCCTCACTTAACAACAGAGATATGGACTTAAGACCCCGTCGGTAAACGAATTCGTTGCTTAACGAGGAGCATACTATAATGATGGTGGATTTGTGTCAGTCATCTTTGATATTCTTTTAATGCTACCTTTACACCATTTATAACATTTCTGGTAAATTTTTAAAAGTTTATGCAGCAGAGTACTGTATACTGTAATAAACAGAATTGAGGAAATCAGCTCTAATTTACATTATTTAGGTATAAATACTGGTCAGAGACCCCGTCGTAAGTCTGAGGCATTGGTAAACGAGTACGTCACTAAGTGAGGAGAGGCTGTTTAATAGTGGTGATGCCTTTTGTATTTACTTGGTTTCAAGCTTTAGTAAATACTTTAAAATAGTTGCCTATTTTTCAATAGTTAAACATTTAACATGGAAATATCTTCTTTTTCCATAGTGCTGTGTGGAACTTTTGGACGAGATTTACCTGGTGATGATAAAGAACACACCATTTTTGTAGATGAGCATTTCAATGTAACTTTACCCTGCTTTCATCACAGTCATGATAACACAGAGGTATGTACTGTATTGTAATTTTATTATATAGTAAATACTATAAGAAATGTTTTTGTCATATGATATTAGCTAAATGTAAGATTTTTTATTTCCTTTGCAATGTATCTGTATACAGTACTAGTTAACTACTAGCTTTATTTATATAAACATTTTTTCTTGTAGCCACCAATTGGTTTTATTATGCTGGACACATCAGTATGTTTAATTTTTTGTTTATAGAACTGCTTGAGGAAATATAATTTATGCTCTGTATGATTTGATGTGACATAGTTGAAATATTGCTGCTGTAATTCAGGTGTATTGAGCCCTGCAGTAGTAAATATTTGTCAAAATGAATACAGTTTTATACAAGTGCTTTATATAATGTCTGTCTTTAAGTACTGTACTGTATCAGTGTTCTCAGGATTACATAATGGTTATAGCACTAATAATAGTCATGAAACTCTTGGCATTCTTGATGCTGAAGTTGAATTCAAGACAGATACAGAGGAACACTGATAGTTGTCATTATTCTAATTCTCTGGTATTCTGAATTTTTGTCTTGACATGTGGAAAATTTGGCCATTTAGTTCAGTTGAATACTACTACAGGTTTCTGTTGCTTTATGAGGATTCACTTTATGCAGTGTCTTGTTACTATTGGTAATTCTGTATATGCAATTTACAGTTACCATATATGATAAACAAAATATGGAAAGTCTATTGAAGGGTCTCTTTAGTCATAATTGTTTATGGCCTGAGTGAGCTTAGTAAAGATGCCAGGAGCCTGGAACACATCTGGAGCATAAACAAGGGACACCTGTACTGGTCTTTGTATTCAGCTTGACATCTCATCAACCATTGTTCTCCTCCATTGGCTGGTAACAGCCCAAGTAAAGCTTGTTTGTAAGGTGAGGGAAGAGATGCATACCTTGTAGAACTGAATATGATGCAAAGCAACCCTGTGCCATTACTGGTAGGTTCAAAATATAGTTTGGTATACAGTATGGCATAAATAATATTTTAGAGAGTGACCAATTCATTTCTAGCAATTAATACTTGTTTATTATTTATTGAAATGTACAGTAATTCATCATATTTTAGTTGATATTAAGTTTTTAACATTATTGCAGATACAGATTATTTTGTCACACCATCCAATCATCTATCCAGTGAGTGGATTTTTGATGGGTCATTATGTGGACCGAAAAATTGACAATATATTGTGATTCCTGGTAATCGAGAGACAACTACATGTATATTGTCAGCAGGTGTGGAGGTGGATAATTAAGTTACAGTACCTAACCTTATGTGCTGCCCTAACTTCGGTACAATACTAAACTAACAGAACATAGCTTTAAAACATATGTATAGCCCTTTAATAACTTTGTTACAGTATTAATACAATATCTGGATTTTATGACCTTTCAAGTTGGTGTCTTAATGCTGGTGAAGGACTCTTGATCCAGGTAACTAGGACTATCCTTTCCTTCCTTGGATCAATACAGGAAAACTAAATATATCCAAAACTCCAGCCCGTCGGGTTCAATGACCGTGGGTTCAATCCCGGCAGGGGGTATGGTTTATTTGCAATCGTGTCATTACGATTTCTTAAGTCTAGTATACAGGGTCTGCTCTTTCCTATGAATAGAATAATAATCATTCATGCTGAGTAATGTCCTTCACCTGCAAGAAGTTACCCACAGATTGAGACACTAGAGTTTGACTCTCATTGTTCTGCAGTGACTTTAAAACAGCTACACCTTTTTTTTTTTCTAGGTTAGCAAGTACATACATGTATATTCTTCTGTGTTGGGTACACTGAGAAGGTGGTTCTGTAAATGTAATGGGAATCCTTGTACTAATAAAAAAAACAATTGCTATTTAATGAGCATAATACTACTGAATGTCCTGTAATATGCATAACAATTTGGGCAGAATGAAAGTTAAAATTGCAAATTGAATGAAAGGTTTATATATTTGAAGGTATACTGGGGAAGATGGTACAGGTTGGCAGTCCCTAATCTGGCATCGTTGGGACCTGTAGTGTGCTGGATTAGTGAGTTTGCCAGATTACAGAGTGGTTAGGTTAGAGTACTTAATTAACCTATCAGTAGAGAGACTGCTACATCTTCCTCATTTTCATCACTGCTTTCTCCTCCCCCTGGCTTGCTGCTGTGGATTTACAACCATCTGCACAATTTCTGAGTCGGTATAATGGTGAAATTTGAGTCAGTATAATAATGAAAATTGAAATTATGCTTGCTGAAATTAGTGCCAGATTACTGATGGAACCAGATAACTGGTTGCCGGATTAGTGATGGCCGACCTGTATTATTGTATTATTGTTTGCCAGATTACAGAGTGGTTAGGTTAGAGTACTTAATTAACCTATCAGTAGAGAGACTGCTACATCTTCCTCATTTTCATCACTGCTTTCTCCTCCCCCTGGCTTGCTGCTGTGGATTTACAACCATCTGCACAATTTCTGAGTCGGTATAATGGTGAAATTTGAGTCAGTATAATAATGAAAATTGAAATTATGCTTGCTGAAATTAGTGCCAGATTACTGATGGAACCAGATAACTGGTTGCCGGATTAGTGATGGCCGACCTGTATTATTGTACTCCATATATGACAAACATGTAGGAGTGGATTCTCATATAAAAAGCCTTAACATAATAAAACTAAACCTAGTAAACATTCTACTGAGTTAGTATAAGGACACTTAGCATCTGTAATACAATAATAAATATAATCCTAATACTAAATGTAACAATGATGGAAATGCAGATTAGGTGCCAAAAGTGTTACAATATGCAAAGATTGTGATGAAACTTGGGATGCTAGAAACCACGTTAGAGCAGTGGTGACGGATAAGTATTTGGTTTGAAGAGTGTAGGTTTTTTTTTTTTTACCTAGTAGGCTCAAGGGTCCCACTATAAAAAATGTTTCATCTTTTAGCAACATTTATTTTAGAACTTTCGATATTTCACATAAATAAACTTTTTCTGAAAAGAACACTTGAATGCTCATACTAGTTGTATTTTGCTTTTCTTTATGAATACACCGTTTTAAGAATTGGATTCGGGTGATAAGTGCATGGGCATGCTGTTATTTTTTTTTTTTTTTTTTTTTTTTTAAGTCTGTAGGATTTGCTGCTTTCTTGTAATTTTTTTATTACCACAGTAATATTCTTTATTTCTGAAAGTACATGACACAACTTATACAGACCATAGCTTGCATCAGTGATGTACTTTATAGAAAGCCCCTGGTTATGCAGAGCATTTTGGGCAAATTAGGTTAATTTTCTCCCCAGGATGCAACTCGTGCCACTCGGCTAACACCCAGGTACCTACTTATTGATAGGTGAACAGGGACAGCCGGTGTCTTAAAGGAACACATCCCAGTGTTTCCGCCCGTACTGGGAATCGAACCACTGACCTCAGTGTGTAAGCTGAGTGTGCTACTAAAAAAAAAATGCATTCACCATAATTCATTCCATAGTTTTACTGTCAAAAGTGTGCAGACACCACAGTTGAAAATGATCCTCCAAACTGCAACATCCTCACTCCTTTCACTGAGAATATAGGTAGAGGTAATGAAAATACAGCACAACTCTGGTTCTCAACTTTTGTTGTTTGTGTCATTTGGAATGAAATCATGTTCTTTCAGGATTTCATTTCTTTGCAGTCATTTGTGTATAATCCTCCTTTAAGTAGATTATTGTATTTGGATTGTCTCAAAAGTAAACTAAATTAGTTTTTAGTTTACTTAGTGTGTCTTGTATGTCGTATCTCCTAACAATGATGTCATAAAAGGATTTCACCTTTCGAGTATAGCATGCAGAAATTTTTTACTGTACATATTGTAGTAAAATTTTATCATTTTGTGTGTGATATGAAGAAATCTTAAATAAGTTGTCAGCTTATATTTTGTATCCTAGGTTATAGCTGGATGCAATGACAATATGCATTAATATTAGTAATTCAAGATATTAAGTTAATGCTGTAATTTTTCCTGATAATTTCTCATTGTGAAAAATAAATGGTAGAAACCAACATTACAGTAATATGCTGTATTACTTGATCTCTTCAAGGATGATGTTGACAAAGGTAGGTATTTTATTCCTTACAGTAAAACAGCATTCAGAAAAAGATAGGTATATTGGACATATGGGTAGAAGTTGGTATAAATGTTTGTTAGCATGAACATAAAAGGAATAGTAAAACAGGTAATAACACTTGAGTGCTGTGTTGTCATGTTCGTGATTGCATGCACAATGTAGGTTTCAACATTTCCAACCTGGTAATTAACCCCGATAAATATCAACAAAAGAGACACATAATCAATCTTACTGCATTGGTTCCAATTTAATTTGTCTGATGGACAACTTAATTTTATCACGATACTTTACACTTAAGTCACTGGTAACCCTTACAACATGCTTGACAGTCAAGATGTCTGGATGTCAGATGAATGGAGGTTGTCACTCTTCATGGTTAGATCATTGGAGATCATATATCATATATCTATATATATCATATATCTATATATATCATATTATATAGTATATCATATATCTATATATATCATATTATATATATATTTTTTTTTTTTTTCAACAAGTCGGCCGTCTCCCACCGAGGCAGGGTGACCCAAAAAAGAAAGAAAATCCCCAAAAAAGAAAATACTTTCATCATCATTCAACACTTTCACCACACTCACACATTATCACTGTTTTTGCAGAGGTGCTCAGAATACAACAGTCTAGAAGCATACACACATAAAGATACACAACATATCCCTCCAAACTGCCAATATCCCAAACCCCTCCTTTAAAGTGCAGGCATTGTACTTCCCATTTCCAGGACTCAAGTCCGACTATATGAAAATAACCGGTTTCCCTGAATCCCTTCACTAAATATTACCCTGCTCACACTCCAACAGATCGTCAGGTCCCAAGTACCATTCGTCTCCATTCACTCCTATCTAACACGCTCACGCACGCTTGCTGGAAGTCCAAGCCCCTTACCCACAAAACCTCCTTTACCCCCTCTCTCCAACCCTTTCGAGGACGACCCCTACCCCGCCTTCCTTCCCCTATAGATTTATATGCTTTCCATGTCATTCTACTTTGATCCATTCTCTCTAAATGACCAAACCACCTCAACAACCCCTCTTCTGCCCTCTGACTAATACTTTTATTAACTCCACACCTTCTCCTAATTTCCACACTCCGAATTTTCTGCATAATATTTACACCACACATTGCCCTTAAACAGGACATCTCCACTGCCTCCAACCGTCTCCTCGCTGCTGCATTTACCACCCAAGCTTCACACCCATATAAGAGTGTTGGTACTACTATACTTTCATACATTCCCTTCTTTGCCTCCATAGATAACGTTTTTTGACTCCACATATACCTCAACGCACCAATCACCTTTTTTCCCTCATCAATTCTATGATTAACCTCATCCTTCATAAATCCATCCACCGACACGTCAACTCCCAAGTACATATCTGAAAACATTCACTTCTTCCATACTCCTCCTCCCCAATTTGATATCCAATTTTTCTTTATCTAAATCATTTGACACCCTCATCACCTTACTCTTTTCTATGTTCACTTTCAACTTTCTACCTTTACACACATTCCCAAACTCATCCACTAACCTTTGCAATTTTTCTTTAGAATCTCCCATAAGCACAGTATCATCAGCAAAAAGTAACTGTGTCAATTCCCATTTTGAATTTGATTCCCCATAATTTAATCCCACCCCTCTCCCAAACACCCTAGCATTTACTTCCTTTACAACCCCATCTATAAATATATTAAACAACCATGGTGACATTACACATCCCTGTCTAAGACCTACTTTTACCGGGAAGTAGTCTCCCTCTCTTCTACACACCCTAACCTGAGCCTCACTATCCTCATAAAAACTCTTTACAGCATTTAATAACTTACCACCTATTCCATATACTTGCAACATCTGCCACATTGCTCCTCTATCCACTCTATCATATGCCTTTTCTAAATCCATAAATGCAATAAAAACTTCCCTATCTTTATCTAAATACTGTTCACATATATGCTTCAATGTAAACACCTGATCTACACATCCCCTACCCACTCTAAAACCTCCTTGCTCATGTGCAATCCTACATTCTGTCTTACCTCTAATTCTTTCAATTATAACCCTACCGTACACTTTTCCTGGTATACTCAGTAAGCTTATTCCTCTATAATTTTTACAGTCTCTTTTGTCCCCTTTCCCTTTATATAAAGGGACTATACATGCTCTCTGCCAATCCCTAGGTACCTTCCCCTCTTTCATACATTTATTAAACAAAAGTACCAACCACTCCAACACTATATCCCCCCCTGCTTTTAACATTTCTGTCATGATCCCATCAGTTCCAGCTGCTTTACCCCCTTTCATTTTACGTAATGCCTCACGTACCTCCCCCACACTTACATTCTGCTCTTCTTCACTCCTAAAAGATGGTATACCTCCCTGACCAGTGCATGAAATTACTGCCTCTGTTTCTTCCTTAACATTTAAAAGTTCCTCAAAATATTCTCGCCATCTACCCAATACCTCCATCTCCCCATCTACTAACTCCCCTACTCTGTTTTTAACTGACAAATCCATATTTTCCCTAGGCTTTCTTAACTTGTTTAACTCACTCCAAAATTTTTTCTTATTTTCATTAAAATTTCTTGACAGTGCCTCTCCCACTCTATCATCTGCTCTCCTTTTGCACTCTCTCACCACTCTCTTTACCTTTCTTTTACTCTCCATATACTCTGCTCTTCTTATAACACTTCTGCTTTGTAAAAACCTCTCATAAGCTACCTTTTTCTCTTTTATCACACCCTTTACTTCATCATTCCACCAATCACTCCTCTTTCCTCCTGCCCCCACCCTCCTATAACCACAAACTTCTGCCCCACATTCTAATACTGCATTTTTAAAACTATTCCAACCCTCTTCAACCCCCCCACTACTCATCTTTGCACTAGCCCACCTTTCTGCCAATAGTCGCTTATATCTCACCCGAACTTCCTCCTCCCTTAGTTTATACACTTTCACCTCCCTCTTACTTGTTGTTGCCACCTTCCTCTTTTCCCATCTACCTCTTACTCTAACTGTAGCTACAACTAAATAATGATCCGATATATCAGTTGCCCCTCTATAAACATGTACATCCTGGAGCCTACCCATCAACCTTTTATCCACCAATACATAATCTAATAAACTACTTTCATTACGTGCTACATCATACCTTGTATATTTATTTATCCTCTTTTTCACAAAATATGTATTACTTATTACCAAATTTCTTTCTACACATAGCTCAATTAAAGGCTCCCCATTTACATTTACCCCTGGCACCCCAAATTTACCTACTACTCCTTCCATAACATTTTTACCCACTTTAGCATTGAAATCCCCAACCACCATTACTCTCACACTTGATTCAAAACTCCCCACGCATTCACTCAACATTTCCCAAAATCTCTCTCTCTCCTCTACACTTCTCTCTTCTCCAGGTGCATACATGCTTATTATAACCCACTTTTCACATCCAATCTTTATTTTACTCCACATAATCCTTGAATTAATACATTTATAGTCCCTCTTTTCCTGCCATAGCTTATCCTTCAACATTATTGCTACTCCTTCTTTAGCTCTAACTCTATTTGAAACCCCTGACCTAATCCCATTTATTCCTCTCCACTGAAACTCTCCCACCCCCTTCAGCTTTGTTTCACTTAAAGCCAGGACATCCAGCTTCTTCTCATTCATAACATCCACAATCATCTCTTTCTTATCATCTGCACAACATCCACGCACATTCAGACTTCCCACTTTGACAATTTTCTTCTTCTTATTCTTTTTAGTAATCTTTACAGGAAAAGGGGTTACTAGCCCATTGTTCCCGGCATTTTAGTTGACTTTTACAACACGCATGGCTTACGGAGGAAAGATTCTTGCATATTTATGAGACAGACAAGAGACATCAGCAATCCTACCATCATGTAAAACAATCACAGGCTTCGTTTTACACTCACTTGGCAGGACGGTAGTACCTCCCTGGGTGGTTGCTGTCTACCAACCTACTATATATATATATATATATATATATATATATATATATATATTTATATATAAATATTTATTATTATTATCACACCGGCCGATTCCCACCAAGGCAGGGTGGCCCGAAAAAGAAAAACTTTCACCATCATTCACTCCATCACTGTCTTGCCAGAAGGGTGCTTTACACTACAGTTTTTAAACTGCAACATTAACACCCCTCCTTCAGAGTGCAGGCACTGTACTTCCCATCTCCAGGACTCAAGTCCGGCCTGCCGGTTTCCCTGAATCCCTTCATAAATGTTACTTAGCTCACACTCCAACAGCACGTCAAGTATTAAAAACCATTTGTCTCCATTCACTCCTATCAAACACGCTCACGCATGCCTGCTGGAAGTCCAAGCCCCTCGCACACAAAACCTCCTTTACCCCCTCCCTCCAACCCTTCCTAGGCCGACCCCTACCCCGCCTTCCTTCCACTACAGACTGATACACTCTTGAAGTCATTCTGTTTCGCTCCATTCTCTCTACATGTCCGAACCACCTCAACAACCCTTCCTCAGCCCTCTGGACAACAGTTTTGGTAATCCCGCACCTCCTCCTAACTTCCAAACTACGAATTCTCTGCATTATATTCACACCACACATTGCCCTCAGACATGACATCTCCACTGCCTCCAGCCTTCTCGCTGCAACATTCATCACCCACGCTTCATATATATATATATATATATATATATATATATATATATATATATATATATATATATATATATATATATATATATATATTGTACACACACATGTATATATGTATGTGTGTGAATATAATGCAGACAATTCATAGTTTGGAAGTTAGGAGGAGGTGCGGGATTACCAAAACTGTTGTCCAGAGGGCTGAGGAAGGGTTGTTGAGGTGGTTCGGACATGTAGAGAGAATGGAGCGAAACAGAGTGACTTCAAGAGTGTATCAGTCTGTAGTGGAAGGAAGGTGGGGTAGGGGTCGGCCTAGGAAAGGTTGGAGGGAGGGGGTAAAGGAGGTTTTGTGTTCGAGGGGCTTGGACTTCCAGCAGGCATGCGTGAGCGTGTTTGATAGGAGTGAATGGAGACAAATGGTTTTTAATGCTTGACGTGCTGTTGGAGTGTGAGCTAAGTAACATTTATGAAGGGGTTCAGGGAAACCGGCAGGCCAGACTTGCGTCCTGGAGATGGGAAGTACAGTGCCTGCACTCTGAGGGAGGGGTGTTAATGTTGCAGTTTAAAAACTGTAGTGTAAAGCACCCTTCTGGCAAGACAGTGATGGAGTGAATGATGGTGGAAGTTTTTCTTTTTCGGGCCACCCTGCCTTGGTGGGAATCGGCCAGTGTGATAATAAAAAAAAAATAATATATGTATACCTTTCCTTGGTGATGGTTAACTCGTGCCTTTTTCACCCCAGCTAGAGAGGCCATGTGATATGGTATAATAATACTGATTCTGGTTTTGTAATAGTGACTTTCTATTATGATTGTTCTTGTTTGGGCAATATCCCCTCGTCAGGTAACCATTTGTAATTGCATGATTTTTGTCATACAGGAAAGCACATACTGGGTTCAAGATGGGATGCATGGGTCAGGCGTGGATGTCCTTCCAGATGGTTCACTGCTTTTGACCAATGTTACTCGGCAAACCAGTGGCCGTTACAGATGTCTGTTGGAGCAAAATGACAGAACTATCACTGCCATTCGATTGGTAGTAAGAGGTAAGTATAAATTTTATCGAGAATTTTGGTATAATTCAGTGACCTTTGGCAAACAAAACAGTCACACATTTTGAAAATACATACAGAAAATCAAATATTCTCGTAGCAACATCATACTAGAATATTCAGGCTAATACCTGTTTATGCCTGTAGCATTTAGAATTTTTATCTCGCTTCAGTTTTCTACTGCTATGACAAATTAGCAATTCTTGGGTTACAAATACGGCTTGTTGTTGTTCTTGATTTGCACAAGGAAATTTCTATATTTTACCAGAGTCTCTTAGAATTATGAATGAGAAATTGATATTAAGTATTCCTAGCATGGCTTTGTTTTACCATTGTATTTGATTAGAGGCCCTGGCATTATGAATAAATACATTTGTATTCTTGTTATTAAATAATTTTTTGTAGTAAGGTTTGCATTGTTGTAGATGGTTTATTGAGAGTTTTACAATATATGTAGCATCTTAGAAATACACCTACCATCCGACTTACGACCGAGTTCGGTTCCGAGAAACCGGTCGTAAGTCGAACTTTACTACTGAATATCAACAAAACATTTTTGTAATGACTATTTTATTGTTTTATTTTGGTATTTCATGTTTTACTTTACTTTTTATGTTGTTAGTGCTGTATTTTATACTGCAAGGTTTAGGATAAACACTGTGTACAACACAAATAGTTGTTTATTTCCCAGAAATTTGGCATAAAAAACACGGTCGTAAGTCGAGTGGTCGTAAGTCGAGTAGGTCGTAAGTCGGATGGTAGGTGTATATATATATATATTTTTTTTTTTTTGAAACTTTCTTTCTGATCTTTCTTTTGAATAATTTTTTTTGTTTTTAACCTCAACAATCATCTAACATCACCTCTTCCCAACACTGTAGCATTCACTTCTTTTACAGCCCCATCATGTTTGAAGTGGGCTGACATTGCAAACTGGATTACTCTGTTTGTAACATCCCTGGCCCTTCCTCTAGAATGCAAGCACTATTCTTTGAACCTCTAGGACTCAAGTCCAGCCAACCAGTTTCTCTAAATTCCTTCATAAATGTTACCTTGCTCACACTCCAACAGCACTTAAAGGAATAAAATGCACTCGTATGCAGTAACTTTGATCTAATATGTTCCACAAGCCTGATGGATGCTGAAACCCCATAGCACCAAAAACCTTCACACCCCTCTCTCCAAGTAGGATGAACAGGGGTGAACCCAGGAAGGGTTCACCCCTGTTCATCTTACCTTCCACACATGCATATGAAATGCATATTAATGTAAAAAAAAATATTTAAATGGAGAAAATCTTCCATTAGTTACTTACTGAAGTTTATACATAGTTGATTTACTGATATGGGACATGCTGTTTCTTCACAGGCTCGCCAGATCCCCCTGAGAATGTGACTGTGTCCACATCAACTGTTATTGCTGTAGTGACGTGGCACCTACACTTGGAAGAGGACTGGGAAGAGTCCCCTGAGGGGCCTAAGACAACACTTCACCTCCAGTATCGACCTATACATTCAGCTCAGTGGTTGCATTTGCCACATCACATAGCCCCATCACAGGTAGGCATTCCTTCAATATTTGTCTCTTAAGTATACTTTCTTTTTGATAACGAAGTTTGATAACGAAGTTTTTTTTTTTTTCAACAAACTGGTGATGGTAGGATTGCTGGTTTTCTTTTTCTGTCTCATAAACACGCTAAGATAACAGGGATATCTTGCTACTCCTACTTACACTTTGGTCACACTTCACAGACACGCACATGCATATATATATATACATACATCTAGGTTTTTCTCCTTTTTCTAAATAGCTCTTGTTCTTTTTTATTTCTTCTATTGTCCATGGGGAAGTGGAAAAGAATCTTTCCTCCGTAAGCCATGCGTGTCGTATGAGGCGACTAAAATGCCGGGAGCAATGGGCTAGTAACCCCTTCTCCTGTATACAATTACTAAAAAAGAGAAGAAGAAAAACTTTATAAAACTGGGTTGCTTAAATGTGCGTGGATGTAGTGCGGATGACAAGAAACAGATGATTGCTGATGTTATGAATGAAAAGAAGTTGGATGTCCTGGCCCTAAGCGAAACAAAGCTGAAGGGGGTAGGAGAGTTTCAGTGGGGGGAAATAAATGGGATTAAATCTGGAGTATCTGAGAGAGTTAGAGCAAAGGAAGGGGTAGCAGTAATGTTAAATGATCAGTTATGGAAGGAGAAAAGAGAATATGAATGTGTAAATTCAAGAATTATGTGGATTAAAGTAAGGGTTGGATGCGAGAAGTGGGTCATAATAAGCGTGTATGCACCTGGAGAAGAGAGGAATGCAGAGGAGAGAGAGAGATTTTGGGAGATGTTAAGTGACTGTATAGGAGCCTTTGAACCAAGTGAGAGAGTAATTGTGGTAGGGGACTTGAATGCTAAAGTAGGAGAAACTTTTAGAGAGGGTGTGGTAGGTAAGTTTGGGGTGCCAGGTGTAAATGATAATGGGAGCCCTTTGATTGAACTTTGTATAGAAAGGGGTTTAGTTATAGGTAATACATATTTTAAGAAAAAGAGGATAAATAAGTATACAAGATATGATGTAGGGCGAAATGACAGTAGTTTGTTGGATTATGTATTGGTAGATAAAAGACTGTTGAGTAGACTTCAGGATGTACATGTTTATAGAGGGGCCACAGATATATCAGATCACTTTCTAGTTGTAGCTACACTGAGAGTAAAAGGTAGATGGGATACAAGGAGAATAGAAGCATCAGGGAAGAGAGAGGTGAAGGTTTATAAACTAAAAGAGGAGGCAGTTAGGGTAAGATATAAACAGCTATTGGAGGATAGATGGGCTAATGAGAGCATAGGCAATGGGGTCGAAGAGGTATGGGGTAGGTTTAAAAATGTAGTGTTAGAGTGTTCAGCAGAAGTTTGTGGTTACAGGAAAGTGGGTGCAGGAGGGAAGAGGAGCGATTGGTGGAATGATGATGTAAAGAGAGTAGTAAGGGAGAAAAAGTTAGCATATGAGAAGTTTTTACAAAGTAGAAGTGATGCAAGGAGGGAAGAGTATATGGAGAAAAAGAGAGAAGTTAAGAGAGTGGTGAAGCAATGTAAAAAGAGAGCAAATGAGAGAGTGGGTGAGATGTTATCAACAAATTTTGTTGAAAATAAGAAAAAGTTTTGGAGTGAGATTAACAAGTTAAGAAAGCCTAGAGAACAAATGGATTTGTCAGTTAAAAATAGGAGAGGAGAGTTACTAAATGGAGAGTTAGAGGTATTGGGAAGATGGAGGGAATATTTTGAGGAATTGTTAAATGTTGATGAAGATAGGGAAGCTGTGATTTCGTGTATAGGGCAAGGAGGAATAACATCTTGTAGGAGTGAGGAAGAGCCAGTTGTGAGTGTGGGGGAAGTTCGTGAGGCAGTAGGTAAAATGAAAGGGGGTAAGGCAGCCGGGATTGATGGGATAAAGATAGAAATGTTAAAAGCAGGTGGGGATATAGTTTTGGAGTGGTTGGTGCAATTATTTAATAAATGTATGGAAGAGGGTAAGGTACCTAGGGATTGGCAGAGAGCATGCATAGTTCCTTTGTATAAAGGCAAAGGGGATAAAAGAGAGTGCAAAAATTATAGGGGGATAAGTCTGTTGAGTGTACCTGGTAAAGTGTATGGTAGAGTTATAATTGAAAGAATTAAGAGTAAGACGGAGAATAGGATAGCAGATGAACAAGGAGGCTTTAGGAAAGGTAGGGGGTGTGTGGACCAGGTGTTTACAGTGAAACATATAAGTGAACAGTATTTAGATAAGGCTAAAGAGGTCTTTGTGGCGTTTATGGATCTGGAAAAGGCGTATGACAGGGTGGATAGGGGGGCAATGTGGCAGATGTTGCAAGTGTATGGTGTAGGAGGTAGGTTACTGAAAGCAGTGAAGAGTTTTTACGAGGATAGTGAGGCTCAAGTTAGAGTATGTAGGAAAGAGGGAAATTTTTTCCCAGTAAAAGTAGGCCTTAGACAAGGATGTGTGATGTCACCGTGGTTGTTTAATATATTTATAGATGGGGTTGTAAGAGAAGTAAATGCGAGGGTCTTGGCAAGAGGCGTGGAGTTAAAAGATAAAGAATCACACACAAAGTGGGAGTTGTCACAGCTGCTCTTTGCTGATGACACTGTGCTCTTGGGAGATTCTGAAGAGAAGTTGCAGAGATTGGTGGATGAATTTGGTAGGGTGTGCAAAAGAAGAAAATTAAAGGTGAATACAGGAAAGAGTAAGGTTATGAGGATAACAAAAAGATTAGGTGATGAAAGATTGAATATCAGATTGGAGGGAGAGAGTATGGAGGAGGTGAACGTATTCAGATATTTGGGAGTGGACGTGTCAGCGGATGGGTCTATGAAAGATGAGGTGAATCATAGAATTGATGAGGGAAAAAGAGTGAGTGGTGCACTTAGGAGTCTGTGGAGACAAAGAACTTTGTCCTTGGAGGCAAAGAGGGGAATGTATGAGAGTATAGTTTTACCAACGCTCTTATATGGGTGTGAAGCGTGGGTGATGAATGTTGCAGCGAGGAGAAGGCTGGAGGCAGTGGAGATGTCATGTCTGAGGGCAATGTGTGGTGTGAATATAATGCAGAGAATTCGTAGTTTGGAAGTTAGGAGGAGGTGCGGGATTACCAAAACTGTTGTCCAGAGGGCTGAGGAAGGGTTGTTGAGGTGGTTCGGACATGTAGAGAGAATGGAGCGAAACAGAATGACTTCAAGAGTGTATCAGTCTGTAGTGGAAGGAAGGCGGGGTAGGGGTCGGCCTAGGAAGGGTTGGAGGGAGGGGGTAAAGGAGATTTTGTGTGCGAGGGGCTTGGACTTCCAGCAGGCATGCGTGAGCGTGTTTGATAGGAGTGAATGGAGACAAATGGTTTTTAATACTTGACGTGCTGTTGGAGTGTGAGCAAAGTAACATTTATGAAGGGATTCAGGGAAACCGGCAGGCCGGACTTGAGTCCTGGAGATGGGAAGTACAGTGCCTGCACTCTGAAGGAGGGGTGTTAATGTTGCAGTTTAAAAACTGTAGTGTAAAGCACCCTTCTGGCAAGACAGTGATGGAGTGAATGATGGTGAAAGTTTTTCTTTTTCGGGCCACCCTGCCTTGGTGGGAATCGGCCAGTGTGATAATAAAAAAAAAATAAAATAAAAACTGGCTGTATCCCATTGAGGCAGGGTGACCTAAAAAGAAAAATGAAAGTTTTTATTTTTAAATTTAGTAATTTATATGGGAGAAGGGGTTACTAGTCCCTTGTTACTGACATTTTAATTGCCTCTTATGACACGCGTGGCTTACAGAGGAAGAATTCTTTTCCACTTCCCCATGGAAAATAATTGTACATATTTCATTATAAAATTTGATCATTAAAAATTTATATTTTCTCGAGCAGTCCCTTCACAAGCTTTCTTAAACTGTTTGGGTATCCCACACATCATCTTCGATCCAACTCAGATTTATATATACAGTGGATCCCCGCATACCGATTTTAATCCGTGCAAGAGGGGTCATTGTTATGCGAAATAATCGGTATGTGAATGAATTTTCCCCATAAGAAATAATGGAAATCAAATTAATCCGTGCAAGACACCCAAAAGTATGAAAAAAAAAATTTTACCACATGAAATATACATTTTCCTACACACAAAGAGAAGGATACATGCACAATAGTAGAGTAGTACATGCACAGTATATATTGTGCATGTACTAGTCTACTAAATGAAGAATAAATGACACTTACCTTTATTGAAGATGCAGCAATGACTGATGAGACACTGTGTCCTGGGAGTGCCTTTTCCTCCTGAGTACTGTAGGTCCTGTTTGGCATTTTCTTCCAGAACAGGCCTTATCACACTGTGTATGCCACTACGATTCTTAAATCTCTCAAACCAACTTTTGCTGGCTTTAAATTCACCAATACGAGCACTAGTTCCAGGCATTTTTCCCTGTTCACCTGGGTGTTAGTCGACTTGTGTGGGTTGCATCCTGGGAGACAAGATTAAGGCCCCCAATGGAAATAAGTTAGACAGTCTTCGATGACACTGACTTTTTTGGGTTATCCTGGGTGGCAAATCCTCTGGGGTTAATTGTTTCTTGGTATTCTCAATAAGCCACACCAACAACGGTGGTACAGCAGCAACAGATGATGCTACAGCAGCAGCAGACGATGCTACAGCAGCAGCAGACGATGCTACAGCAGCAGCAGCAGCTGACGGTGGTACAGCAGCAACAGACGATGTTACAGCAGCAGCAGACGATGCTACAGCAGCAGCAGCAGCTGACGGTGGTACAGCAGCAACAGACGATGTTACAGCAGCAGCAGACGATGCTACAGCAGCAGCAGCAGCTGACGGTGGTACAGCAGCAACAGACGATGCTACAGCAGCAGCAGACGATGCTACAGCAGCAACAGACGATGTTACAGCAGCAGCAGACGATGCTACAGCAGCAGCAGCAGCAGCAGCAGACGATGCTACAGCAGCAGCAGCAGCTGACAGTGCAGCAGCAGCAGCAGCTGTACCACCAATAGTAGCGATGGTTGATTGGGGTTTATTATACAACTTGGCCAGCTCGGAGACACGCACTCCACTTTCATACTTATCAATGATCTTTTTCTTCATCTCTATTGTAATTCTCACCCTTATTGCTGTAGGGTTGGCACTAGAAGCTTTCTTGGGGCCCATGGTCACTTATTTTCCAGAAAAGGCACCGAAAACACTGTAATAATACAAAATATTCCGATTGTATGCTTGGATGTTACCGCGGAGGCTGGCTGGTAAACAATGCCACCGGTGGCAAATGTGAGGCTGGCTGAGGGCGCACATTGGACGCGTCTCGGACGAAAATCGGTGAGCGGGTTTTTAAGCGGTATGCGAGGCAAAATTTTTGCGATTAAAGCAAGCGGTATGCGGATTAATCGTTATGTGATGCCATCGGTATGCGGGGGTCCACTGTATATATATTTTTTTAACATGTCTGCCGTTTCCCACCGAGGCAGGGTGACACTTTCACCATCACTCGTACATATTTACTGTCTTTGCAGAGGCACTCAGATACAACAGGTTAGACGTCCCTCCAAACTACCAGTATCCTAAACCCCTCCTTAAATTGCAGGCATTGTACTTCCCATTTCCAGGACTCGAGTACAGTTAACTGGTTTCCCTGAATCCCTTCACAAATTATTACCCTGCTTACACTCCAACAGCTCATCAGGTCCCAAAAACCATTCACTCCTATCTAATATGCTCATGCACGCTTGCTGGAAGTCCAAGCCCCTCGCCCACAAAACCTCCTTTACCCCCTCCTTCCAACCCTTTCAAGGATGACCCCTACCCCACCTTCCTTCCCCAGCAGATTTACATACTCTCCAAGTCATTCTACTTTATTCCATTCTCTCTAAATGACCAAACCACTTTGACAGCCTCTCTTCAGCCTTCTGACTAATACTTTAGTAACTCCACACCTCCTCCTAATTTCCACACTATGAATTCTTTGCATAGTATTTACACCACACTTTACCCTTAGACAGGGCGTCTCCACTGCTTCCTGCCACCTCCTCGCTGCAGCATTTACAACCCATGCTTCACACTCACATAAGAGTATTGGTACCACTGTACTCCGTACATTCCCTCCTTTTACAGTGGAACCTTGGCATACGACCAGCTCCCTATTTGAACAAAGCTCAGCACTCGACCAAACAAATAGACTTGCCAGAACTTAACTGTAAACTATTTCATGTTTCTTCACACTTTTTGGAGTTTTTTGTATTTGTATAAATAAGCCACCATGGGGCCTACGACGATTAGTGATAACAGCCAACCAAACAGAAAATTGGTTGGGAAGACCTTGTTCAATACTCAAATGGAACAGCACTTGAACAGCGTTCTGGAATGAGTTAAGGTTGCATACTGAGGTTCCAGTGTATATTCTTTGAAAATGTGAGAAATCATGAAAGTACTTGGAAGTTCACTATTCTTTTTACAGTGGTGGTTCTGTATTTTGTGATATCACCTGTTTGTTGTGATCTTATTGCATATTCTGTATAATTTATACTAGCCTACTATTCTCTTTCTGTGTGAGCATGCCATCTTTACAACCCCTTCTGCTGTGTAATTCTTTCTCAGTCTACATCACGATGTTGAATGAAGGTTGAATGAGCTTAAAGCTGTGATTTTGCAATGGCCTTTAAAGAATATTGTAAGCATCTAATGCTTTTTGCGATTCATGAATCAAGAGGTGCAGTGGCAGTGGCTGCTTAAAGTTTAAGGGCCAGAGGAAAACAGTAAAATTATGGACTACAGTATTCACTATATGGCAGGAACTTGGCCTGATTGATAGAAGCCTCTCATACATGATGATAATTGCATGTGATAAGCTAGTAAGACTTGTATCTTTATCTTTGTTTTGCAGGGTCGGGTAGATGTGTACAAATTGCAACCCAACACTACTTATGAGTTTCAACTATGGACCTCAAATAGCTATGGAGACAGTGAAGTTGTCAAGGTTATCAACACTACTCATCCTTTTGTATCAGAAATAGGTAATGTGACTTCAGATTTTTATCATTACTGTACCAGTACCCATTGTTGTAAAATATTTCACTAAGCATACATTATATACTTGAACATAGAGTAATTTGCTTGAATTCACTTATAAAACTTGAAATCAGGGCAGCAAACAGGGCATAAAAAAAGAGGTATTAAAACAAAATGAGGAATACTAGAGAGAAACATGTTCAGGTTATGTAAAAAGAAGCTCAAGTTGTAGAATTTTTTTATCACGCTGTCAGTTTCCCATTGATATAGAATGACCAAAAAATGGAAACTACTTCACCATCATTTATTAATAGCTCTTTTGCCATAGATGCACAGACGTCGCAGTTTAAATGGTTTTCCAGACTGCAGTATCTCCACCCGTCCCTGGCACTCAAAAATCTCCTTTACCTTATCTCTCCAACCTTTCTGGGATGACCCCTACCCCTCTCTCCACCCAAGCTTTATGCATCTTCTTGTTCATCCTACTCTGCTCCATCGTCTCTAAATTCCCAAAATACTTCACAGCCCCTCCTCACACCTCTGAATTATACCTTTGGCAACCTCCAACTTCTTCAAATTTCTACACTCCAAATTCTTTTTGTAATATTCACACCACTCAGTGCTCTCAGATATGACATCTCCACTGCCTGTATCCTCCTCACTGCAACATTTTAAGCCCATGCCTCACACCTATATAACATGTTGGTACCACAGTACTCTGGTACATTTTCCTTTTTTGCCTCTATACATAAACTTCTTAATTGTCATAAAATTCCTCAGTGCCACACCTACCTTTGTTACTCGTCTATTCTGTGGCTCGCTCTATTTTTCGTAGACCCCATCTGCTGCCATATTAATTCCCAAAGTGTTAGAATACATTCACTTCCTGCATACTCATTTCGGTTTGAGATCTAATCTTTCCTTGGCTAGATTTTTTTTTTTCTCTCTCATCACCTTGCCTTTTTATTGATATTTGCTTTTGATTTCCTTTGCATATCCTCTCACATTTGTTCTCCAGTCTTTGCAGATTAAGAATCTCCCAAATGGCAACTGTGCCAGCTCGTACTTTGTTTCTGCTTCATTTTGTTTTCATCCCACACCTTCACCTAACACCCTAGCATTCATTTCTGTTGCAATCCCATTTATAATAAGGCCTACTTTTCCTTAAAAAAACATCCCCTCCTTTTGCATACACACCCTAACCTGAGCCTCGCTAGCCATATGAAGACTACTGCTTTTAGTAACCTACTACAGGTCAGTCATCACTGATCTGGAAGTCATTAATCCGGCACCGATTTCAGTTAGCGTAAGTATCGCACCCATTTTATGAGGTGCATACTGAGTGCAGTTAACTCTGGCAGACCAGTATGTGGGCTTATTAAGGAATTTAATGGTCCCAGTGATGCCGGATTAATGATGGTCAACCTGTACCTATTCCATACATTTACAACATCTACTGTATTACTGCTCTATTTGCTCTAACATATGCCTTTTCTTTCGTTTATGTAGTCACAGATATATTGAGGGACATGTATTAAATGAGGTGGTCAGGATAAATGACTGGATATACTGGAGAAGGGACATTGAGGAAAGCTGATAGAATAGCAGTAGTTAAAAATTAGTTCAAGCTATAAGATTTAAATACACATGTTAAAATGCCAGGCAACTGTGACATCCTGTTTATAGCTGTATGCTCAAGAGAGCATTACCTATTCAACATGTTTGCTGTATTTGTTGTCTCTAACTTTTGGTAATGAAATTATTTATTTCCTAATACTTTTCAGATTTGGCTAAAGGTTTAGAAAAAACATTGGAAGAGTTCAGCCCTAGTGTGTGGATTGTTGCTGTGATGGTGGCAATGGTTGTTGCAAGTATCCTTGGAGGTCTTTTGTTAGTCATTTATTGCATCCAGCACAAATTTAAGAAATCAAGTAAGTTTTAACTCCTATACAATTTTTTTTTTTTTTTTTACACAGGGTTTGACAAGGTTAGGTTAAGGATCCCTAACTTTATTGACAAGCTATTTACAGGTTAAGGATTCCTAACTTTATTGACAAGCTAAGAGCTGTTATCTACATCAGCTCATTTGAAAGCATTTTTATTGTTATGAAACATACAAGTAGGGAACAGGATGAAGTTGGAGCCACCTGTGGGCCAGCATTTTCATCTGATCAACAGACTTTATCTCGTTGACATCGTAATGCTGTACAAATGTGTTTCATACTCGAGTCATCCGTGGGATAAGTGATCTCAGATGAAGTAATGTTCTGGAGAAGGGTACAGCCAGAGTGAAGTTGCTGCTTTCTGCCCGTCATGTGGTATAGAAGCTTGCTTCACGCTGTCCTCGAAGTGGTGTCCTTTAATTTCCATCATTCTGTTTTAGATGTCATGTGATGTACAGTAATTTTTTTTAACACGTTGGCTGTAATTTGTATTAACAGTTGGCAAAGATTATTTGTTGTATTAATTTCTATAATTGTTAGAATTGTAGGTAGTAGGTTGGTAGACAACCGCCCAGGGAGGTACAGTGGACCCTCACCTAACGATATTAATTGGTACCTGAGAACGAATATCGTCAGGTGAGTTTTTTAGCGTTAGCCGAGGCAAAAATGTTTGCGTCAAAATGTATTGTTAGCTGGATTTAACGTTAGGTGATGCCATCATTAGCTGAGGGTCTACTGTACTACTGTCCTGCCAAGTGAGTGTAAAACGGAATCCTGTAATTGTTTTACATGATGGTAGGATTGCTGGTGTCTTTTTTCTGTCTCTTAAACATGCAAGATTTCAGATACATCTTGCTACTTCTGCTTACACTTAGGTCACACTACACAGACATGTACAAGCATATATATACACACCCCTCTGGGTTTTCTTCTATTTTCTTTCTATTTCTTGTTTATTTCCTCTTATCTCCTGGAGTTTACCTGGAGAGAGTTCCGGGGGTCAACGCCCCCGCGGCCTGGTCTGTGACCAGCCTCTCTATGGGGAAGTGGAACAGAATTCTTCCTCCGTAAGCCATGCGTGTTGTAAGAGGCAACTAAAATGCCGGGAGCAAGGGCCTAGTAACCCCTTCTCCTGTATAAATTACTAAATTTAAAAAGAGAAACTTTCGTTTTTCTTTTTGGGCCACTCTGCCTTGGTGGGATACGGCCAGTTTGTTGAAAAAAAAAAATAGTTAGAATAAAAAAAATGGCAGCTTGAGTATGCCTTTACTTACCTATGTGTACCTACCTATTTGTATTGCATGGGTTAAGTCTTGTCTGAACGTAGACGTGTGTGTGCAAATGGATGTAATTGTACAAATTCCAGTATTTATATGTTGTATGCTGGTCAAGACTTGGCTCTGGGAGTAGAAAAACTCCTGGAACTCATCAACAGTGTGTTGTAATTTTTTTTTTTTTTTTTTTGTTGATGACACTGCTTTTAAGAAATTTTAAAGAGAAGTTGCAAAGGTTGGTGGATGAATTTGGGGGAGAGGCAGTTATGTAAAAGAAGGAAATTAGAAGTGAACAAAAGAAAGAGGAGGGTGATAAGTAACAAAAAATTAAGGTAATGAAAGAGTGGATGTCAGATTGGAAGAAGGGAGTATGGAGGAAGTGAATGTGTTCAGATATTTAGGGGTGGACTTGTCGGCAGATGGGTATATGAAAGATGAGGTGAACCATAGAACTAATGAAGGGAAAAAGGTGGATGGGTGGATGGTGCATTGAGGCATCTGTGGGGACAATGTTATCCATGGTGGCAAAAAGGGAAATGTATGAGAATATAGTAGTACCAACACTCATATCCGTGGGAAGCAAGGGTTGTGAATGTTGCAGCAAGGAGGCTTGAGGCAGTGGAGATATGTTAGGGTAATGTGTAGTGTAATTACAGTATAATTCCATAGTTTGAAGATTGGGGGCTACAAAAAGTATTATCCAGACTGAGGAGAGGTGGTTGAGGTGGTTTGGACATTTAGAGAGAGTGGAGCAAAATAGGATGATTTGGAGGGTGTATAAATCTGTAGTGGAGAGAAGGTTGGGTACGAGTTACTTTAAGTAAGGTTGGAGGTAGGGGGGTAAAGGTTTTGTATGTGAGGGGCTAGGACATTCAGCAGATATGTGGGAGTATATTAGATGGGAGTGAGTAGAGGCAAGTGGTTTTTATAAATTGATGTGTGGTTGGAGTGTGAACAAGATAACATGAAAGGGATTCAGAGAAACTGGTTAACTAGACTTGAGTCCTTAAGGAGGGGTGGATATTTACAGTTCGGAGGGGCATCTGAACTAGCATCAGCATGCTTCTGGCTAGACAGTGATAGTGAATGATGAAAGCTTTTCTTCTTTTACTTGTCGCTCTACCTCTGTGGGAGATGGCCAGTGTGCTAAAAAAATTAAAGCATTTCTTTTTACATAAAATTCATGGCAGTCATATTTTTCAGTCTTTTCTCTGTAAATGTTTCTTCAGATTTATTCATACTTTTTTTTATATATTTAGGAATTCTCTTGCTACATATTTTATTAAAAATTGCAGTACTGTTCACACAAACCATTATTAACAAGATTTATTATTTTCTAGATGAGGGAGATGACCCAGAAAAGATTGAACTAGTTCCGCATATCATCGAAAACCCTGGATATCAAGTGGATCATTCTTGTAATCTTGAAACCATATATGAAAGTCATCTTTCACCTTCTGCAAGTGCCCAGAGTACTGTTGCTACTGTATAATTTTTTAAACACTGTCATTTTAGTGTTTAGCATGCATTGAAAAATTATTACCAGTCCCTCTGATTTGCATCATAACATATGATGAGGCAGGGCTGATGAGGCATCTGTCCTAGCTTTGCATGTTACACTGTTGAAAGAAAAGGCACAACATTTTTACAAATGACTATTTACAAAAGTCTGTAAGGAGAGAATATTCAGCAATTAGACTTGAATTCAGATTAGCTTGAACTGCAGACCTCAACTTGTCTCAGGGCTTCCATAAAATGGAAGTGTTGACTTCTGTATTTGTGGTATCTTTGACAAAAATAGAAAAATCTCCCATTCATTAACTATCCTTTGGGATACATTGCTATTTACAAAGTGAATTGTGACATTATCATCTTAGTAATATTTAACCCTTTGCACTCCATTGAAAAATATGATCAATAGAACATGTAGACAGCATATGTTATGTAGAAGTATATTATTTAATGGCTTAATGTCACTTAAATTATACATTTATCAAATTCTTTTTAAATTTACACAGGAAAGTTTACTCTGAAAAAGTTAGTCTTAGAAATTTTTAGACTTTAGTGGTCACTATGTTTTTAGGAGTTTGTGCTCAAAATGCTTACCAAAACACAGTGCATGTTGGCTTAGCTTTTATTAGCAATATGAATTGATATGAAAAGAATGAGGATTGGCTTAGTCAGCTTGTTGCTCTTAGTTTTTCAGTATAATAAAACTGGCAGTTAACTTGAAACATTCCATTATCAAAAAAATAACCAACAATAATTAAAATGCTGTTTGGCATTAAGAAGATTGTTATTCAGTGTGCTTTCCTAAAGGAGGACCGTCATAACTTTGACGTAATGTAACAGTAAGGATATATGTAGAGCAGTTCATGAAAAGAACAGAAGAGGAATAGCTAAATGTAGTAGTCCTCTTCAAGGGGGGCTCCTTGGCGTGGTGAAGAGGCTCTTGGTCTGAGGAATTAGACCTATCGGTCTTCTTCCTCAGACCGAACCTAATTACCCCCCAATCTCCCCTCCCCTATCCCATCCTCCCCATCCTCCCCTTTTTCCTTTCCTCCTCCTCCTCCCCACTCCTCCCTTTTGCCCTTCCTCTTTTTGTCCTTTGGGATTGCTCCCACAGGCGCGCTAGTTCCTAGGTAGGGGAAAGGACACCGGGGTCCATCCCATTCCGTTGAGGTTTCTTGGCGGTGGCGTAGTTTGCCGTGGAATCTGGATTGCCTAGGGATGTCCCGATCCCTCTCCGGTATCCCGGAGTAGCTTTGGGTGTCTTTTGGGCGACGGGTGTATCTCTGGAAGCCACCTTTCGGATTCCGGGGGTGGTGGCTGAAGGAGGTATGCTTTGTGGCGGATATCCGGCCGCCCTCTCTTTTGTCCACCGAGATAGCTCGGCAGATGTGAGGTTGCTATCCCAGATTGCTGGTTTACTGGCATGAAGGGTAGGGTATGGCACGGGTTCCATGCTGCATCTGCGCTACTAGCGGTGTCGAGTCCTCTTGGGCGCGGAGGGAGATTTCTGGCCCTTTCATTCCTCCTAGGAACTATCCCTCCCCGGTCCCCCCTTTTTTTTTCTTTTTTTTATTTTTATTTTCTTTTCTTCTTTCTTTTTTTTTCTTAAAAACAAAAAGAAAGAAGTAACCTAACCATGGCAGCCCTAGTCCATGAACCTGGTACCCCCGGGCCCCTTCTTGATACCGCACCCCGTTCTGACCCCGCCTCGTCTTTGGACCACTCTTCAGACATTCCTCATGCCTCTGTACCTATTGCCGGTGCTGTTTCCTCACCCGCTTCAGGTACTGAGGCCTCGACTGACTCCTTCGATTTATCAGACCTTCGCTCTCCTCTGACTATGCTTCCGGCCTCTCCCTCTACGGTGCGGCAATTTTCAAATCGCCGACCCGTTCCACGTCGGACCAACTCTGGTCCCACGCCTAAACGTCAACGACAATTACCTGCTGATGATACTTCTCCACCTTCACCTTCTCGTTCTTCTCAGAAACGATCGACACGTCCTTCACTACCTTTCCACGCTCAGTTTCAGACTGAACAGTGGACTAAATTCTTCACTTTACGACCAACTTCCTCTACTGCCTATCTTTCTGACCATAGTATTGGCAAGGCACTCCTACGCCATGTTGGTAAAGATATTTCTTTTCATGCTCTTAAGAGCGGTACGCGCATCATTACCGTACAGAATGCTACCCAGGCTCGTGAGCTCTCTCGTCTTTCCCATATAGATACTGTTCCTGTCACCCTTGAAAAACATCATTCCCTCAATTCTTGTAGTGGTACCGTTATTCTGCCCCATACCATAGTTCAACAAAATTTCCAGACATGTGGCACCGACATTCTAGAACAGCTGGAACTCCAAGATCTCCCAATCCTCAAGGTAGACACTTACGTTCTTCCTGCCCGTGGGCGGAGACGATACCCTAGCAATGTGGCTCGTTTAACTTTTGACAGCCGAGAACTCCCATCCTCCGTTTATATAGCAGGACATCGGTTACAAGTTCGAAAGGTGATCCCTACACCACAACAGTGTAGAAATTGCTGGCGATTTGGCCATCCAGCGAAATATTGCAGATCTATCGCCGAATGCCCAGTCTGTGGTGCCGATGACCATTCTAATACGTCTTGCAATCGATCTCCCTCTTGCCTTAACTGTCATGAGGCTCACCCTTCGTACTCTCGCCGTTGTCAGGTCTATTTAAACGAGCGGGAAATCCGTTACCTCAAAGAGACAGAAGGTCTCCCTTATGCCATGGCAGTTTCTCATCTCCGCCTCCAAGGGAGACTCCCACGTGTTTCTTATTCCCGTGTTTCAAAACGTCCCCCCACTTCTGGTATTCCATCTTCTACACCCACCTCTGTGGTTACCTCTCCCATAATCACTCCTGTATCTAATCCTTTTGCTGTCCTCGGCTCAGACGTCCCTACTTCAACGCCTCAGTCTAATCTCGCTTCTTCGAGTTCTCTCTTACAAGCCTCAGTATCGACGAGACCTCGTACGACACCTCTTCCCAATCGTCCCTCTACTTCTCAAAAGTCAAAAAAAGGTCCGGTAACACCTCCTACCCATCTTCCACCTCCTCATTTTACCCTCCCTGTCTCTGTCCCTAGTTCTTCCCCTCTCACTGGCTCAGTTACAAGTGCAGAGGTTCACCCTCCTCCTCGTAATGTACCTTCCTCCCCTGTTCCCTCCCAAGTTTCTTCCTCTTCTGCCACCTCCCAGGTTCCTGTCTCTTCTGTCCCCTGCCACGCTTCTCCAGTTCCCTCCACCCTTTCGCCCCCCCCTACCTTGGTACAGTCCAATACAGTTCCAATCTTTACTCATCCTCCCCCTACCATTCCCAATATTGTCTCCCATACGACATCTCTGAATTCCGAAACACTTGAAGCAATCTCTGAATATATTGCAGAGACCAAACCATCAATGGACACTGATCCACCTTCCGCTCTTTCTCTCTCCTCTGCTCCATCTGCGCAACTCCTTTCTTCACAGCGCACCGTTCCTTCGCTGCTTGAACATTTTCCACTGCCTCCGCATGTGGACTTTTCTAACCCTTCTAGTCCGTAGGAACCCTTACCTGCGGATTTCAAGTATCTTTATCATTGCCAATCATGGCCTTTTTACAGTGGAATATACGCGGCCTCAGGGGTAATCGGGGTGAGCTTCAGATGTTACTCTCCCAGTTTGCCCCTGTTGGTGTTTGCTTACAGGAACCAAAATTACACTCTGCTGTTATTTCTCACATCTCAGGCTATAATTTATTGTATTCTTCAGATCCTTTTCCTGATGGGACCTTTAATGAAAGTGCCCTTCTTCTCCGCACTGATATTCCGTACCATCAGCTATTTATTCATACTTCGCTGCATTACACAGCAGCCCGTATCCACTTACATAGGTGGTATACACTCTGTTCTTTATATCTCTCTCCTTCTCGGGCATTATCTATTCCGGATTTTGCCTTCCTTGTTTCGTCATTACCGCCACCGATTCTGTTACTTGGTGATTTTAATGCCCACCATTTCCTCTGGGGAGGGTCTCACTGTGATTCCCGTGGAATTCAGTTAGAGGCTTTTCTTGCCACCCACCCCCTCCATGTTTTAAATACAGGTACTCACACCCATTTTGATCCTCGGACTCATACTCTCTCTTGCATCGATCTCTCAGTTTGCTCTTCCTCCGCCGCATTAGACTTTACTTGGTCTGTTCTCCCGGACTTACATGACAGTGATCATTTCCCAATCATTCTTACTTCCCCTTCATATTCGCCACCTCTTCGCACCCCTCGCTGGCAATTTAATCGGGCAAATTGGAACCTTTACTCACACCTGACTGTTTTTAAAGAGGTTCCTTCTTCGTCCTCCATCGATGAGCTTTTACACCTCTTCTCGTCCTCCGTTTTCACCGCAGCTTCTCATTCTATACCCCAAACTTCGGGCAGGCATTCTCAGAAATGCGTGCCTTGGTGGTCTCCTGCTTGTGCTCGTGCAGTACGTTTGAAGCGCGCTGCATGGGGCAGGTACCGGTACAATAGAACCACAGAGCGACTCCTTGATTTTAAACAGAAGCGTGCGATCGCTCGCCGTGTCATCCGTGACGCTAAACGCACTTGCTGGCGAGATTATGTCTCCACCATCACCTCTGCTTCCTCTATGAGTGCAGTCTGGAAAAAAGTACGAAAACTGAGTGGTAAATATTCTCCTGACCCGGCTCCTGTTTTGCGGGTTGCCGGTGTTGATATAGCAAACCCACTAGATGTTGCCAATGAAATTGGCAATCATCTGGTCCGTATTTCTCAGGGACTCCATCTATGCCCCTCATTTCTTTCCTCAAAGTCTGCCAGAGAGTTAGCACCCTTGGACTTTTCTTCTCTCAGAGAAGAACAGTATAATGTGCCTTTTACACTTCAAGAACTGGAGGCAACACTCTCAGCTTGTCGATCATCGGCAGCTGGGCCCGACGACATTCATATTCGTATGCTACAACATTTACATCAGTCAGCCCTTGCAGTCCTATTACGCCTTTACAATCTTATTTGGTCACAAGGAGTTCTTCCACAGCTGTGGAAATCCGCCATTGTTCTCCCTTTCCGCAAACCAGGCACTACGGGACATGAAACCTCCCACTATCGTCCCATTGCTCTTACCAGTGCAGTTTGCAAAGTAATGGAACGTCTAGTAAATAGACGTTTAGTGTGGTATTTAGAGACACACAACAGTCTCTCCACTCGTCAATATGGCTTTCGTAAGGGACGTTCTACCATAGACCCCTTACTGCGCTTGGATACGTATGTTCGTAATGCCTTTGCGAATAACCACTCAGTTATTGCCATATTTTTTGACCTTGAGAAGGCATATGACACAACTTGGAGGTATAATATTTTAGCCCAAGCCCACTCCTTAGGCCTTCGAGGCAATCTACCATCCTTCCTTAAGAACTTTTTAACTGACAGGCATTTCCGTGTTCGGGTTAATAATGTGCTCTCCCCGGACTTTGTCCAAGCTGAAGGTGTCCCCCAGGGATGTGTTCTGAGCACAACACTTTTTCTCCTTGCTATTAATGATTTGGCCTCTAGTCTTCCATCAAATATTTGGTCATCACTCTATGTTGATGACTTCGCTATTGCCTGTGCAGGCGCTGACTGTCACGTCCTTACAGTTTCTCTCCAGCATGCAGTCGACCGTGTTTCCAATTGGGCCACCACACATGGGTTTAAATTTTCCAGCACTAAAACCCACCAAATCACTTTCACTAGACGCTCTGTCATCTCTGATCATCCTTTGTACCTCTATGGCTCACGTATCCCTGAACGTGATACAGTCAAGTTTCTGGGCCTCCTCTTTGATCGTAGGTTATCCTGGAAACCTCACATTACCTCTCTGAAGGCAACTTGTCACAGCCGGCTGAACCTTCTTAAAACCCTTGCTCATCTTTCGTGGGGAGCTGATCGTCGAACCCTCCTTCACCTACATTCCACCCTTATTTTATCGAAACTTGATTATGGTGACCAGATCTATTCAGCGGCATCTCCTGCTACTCTCTCTAGCCTTAACCCCATTCATCACCAAGGATTACGTTTATGCCTTGGTGCTTTTCGCTCTTCCCCTGTCGAAAGCCTCTATGCAGAAGCGAACGTTCCATCCTTATCCGATCGCCGTGATGCCCATTGCCTGCGCTACTATGTACGCTCTCATGATCTCCGCAATCCTTCCATTTATAGAATGGTCACTGATATTAGTAGACATTCTTTATTTGTTCGCCGCCCCTGCTTACTCCGTCCCTTCTCTCTTCGCCTTCATTCGCTCTTGTCTTCTCTTCAACTACCACCTTTCTATGTACATGTAGCATCTCACTTTTCCCTACCCCCCTGGGAAGTTCCAGCTGTTCGAGTCTGTTCTTTCTCCCTCCCTTGCTCGAAAGCCCAACTGTCTACGGTCGCTTCCCGCTCTCTTTTTCTTGACCACTTTCACTCTCATTCTCATGCCATTGCTGTGTACACAGATGGCTCTAAGTCTTCTGACGGCGTAGGATTCGCAGCAGTGTTTCCGGACAGCGTCGTACAAGGGCATTTACTATCTTCAGCTAGTATTTTTACTGCTGAATTATATGCCATCCTTACAGCACTTATCCGTATTGCATCTATGCCTGTGTCATCATTTGTGGTTGTCTCAGACTCCCTTAGTGCTTTACAGGCTATACAAAAATTTGATACACCTCACCCCTTAGTCCTCCGTATCCAACTTTGGCTACGCCGCATCTTTACTAAGCATAAAGATATTGTTTTTTGTTGGGTCCCTGGTCATGTTGACGTACAGGGCAATGAACAGGCAGACACTGCTGCGCGGTCAGCAGTACATGACCTACCAGTTTCTTATAGAGGTATTCCATGTACGGACTATTTTGCTGTAATATCTTCCCACCTTCACACCCGTTGGCAACAACGTTGGTCTACTATGCTCGGCAACAAACTTCAGTCTATTAAACCGAGTATAGGTTACTGGCCGTCTTCTTATCACCAGTGTCGAGGTTGGGAGACTACTCTCTCCCGTCTTCGCATTGGCCATACTCGTCTTACTCATGGATATCTCATGGAGAGGCGTCTTGCTCCTCTCTGTGAGAATTGCCAAGCTCCATTATCAGTCAGCCACATTCTGTTGGACTGCCCACTTTATCAACGAGCACGCAGAATTTACCTCTGTCGTCGTCTTCGCCCCGCTGCTCTCTCTTTACCTTCCCTTCTCGCTGATGGACCCACCTTTCATCCGGACTCTCTCATTGACTTTTTGACAACGACTGACTTACTTCACAAATTCTGATACTTTCAGCCCTTTCTACTTGTATCTCTTGCTACCCTCTACCCCCGTACTATCCCCTGCCCCGCTGTTTTCTGTAACCTGCTGATCATCCCCCCTCCCTTCTGCCATCCAATTCCCTTGCTTCCTTCCCTACCCTGCAGCGCTGTATAGCCCTTGTGGCTTAGCGCTTCTTTTTGATTATAATAATAATAATAAATGTAGTAGTAATGGGATTTATTGTTATGGAACTCGTATGTTCTCGGTGATATTGCATCTACTATCAATCCTTATGTTCAAGTTGTAACTCATAAAATTCTTGTACAGTGTACTATAATTTAGTAAATTACTGTAGTCACTGGAAATTTGTGTTTATTTAAAGATAATTTAAAACTTTAATCTGTTGAAAACAGAATTTTCCAGTATATTTATTTGCTAATACATGTACGTTTATTTTTCACATATAAATAGGGAATTGCTCCATTGATTCCAAAATATATTACAATTGAGCAAAGTGACTTGATAATTAATCACGTCTTTGGTTAAATTCTTATGTAATTTTGCATCACATGCTTGGAGTATGCTTACATGCAGCATTGCTTTACTTTTTCTTATAAGCATTTGATATAGAAATGTGCCAGGTGATTTGCATAGCAAGTAGAGAAGCAAGCATAGCATCCTTTGAGATGTTATGAGCTCCACATGCCGAGGTAGTTGAAGAGAAAGGAAGAGATAAAAGCAGGAGAAAAAGAGTATGGAGGGATAGATAAGTACCTTTTATTGAAATTTATAACGGTAATTTTTTTTTTTTTTTTACCAAAACCTTTGACTACAGTATGACTTTCACTAACAGTAAAAGTAGTATGAGAAAAAATAAGTTCAGATGTGAATTATGACTATTATAATGCTATATATATATATATAATTCTGCATAATATTGTACTAAATAAATTAAATCTGCATATTAGTTAATCTACTTCATAAAACAGTCGAATACTTTATCCGAATGAATTTGGACGGCACTGTTTTTGGTGGCTGATTGTGCCTGAATATGTGCTCTTTTCTTTATTCATTTTGATTTTTCTCTGGCAGTAAGCGTATATTAGGCACTGTATTGGGCACAACAGCTGTTATCTGCACATCACAGCTGATATTGGCATATACACCTTTCTTTGCTAATCTCTCTTGCTGCATTTCATTTTTTTTTGTAATTCAGGAGTGTAAAGGGTTAACTTTACTTGTGCTTTTGAAGCCATAACTGCTGACTACATCATTTTTTAAAAGAATTTTGCAACACTTCCTGTTCTTTAGGTCTAATAACTTCTGTGGAGTGTGAATTAAAAAGTTAAAATGTAGAGTGCCATTGTTTTAAAATTATAGCTCATATTTTCTTAAGATGATGAATCATATTTTCAATTTGTGATAAGTTTGCCTTCAATATATCTATGTGACAGGGGAAAGGTTTCAGGAATGTATGTAGAATGTTTCACGTTTAGAACATGAGGACAGATGCTCTCTCATATGTAGGTCAACTTCATAGCCATTTTTATATTACTGTACTCTGCCAAAAGTGTTCATTTATCATTGTAAAATGCCTTTTTTGTATATGCAAGACTGGTAAATATGTTATGATTTGTGAATATGCATTGTAAATAGATTTATTTAGGATTTAGTCACAAAGTCAAAAATAAATGTCATGACAACTTTGACAAAGCATTCAGCTGCAACCTCTTGATATTTTGCTAAGTGATATTATTAAATCATAAGACTATCTGCCAGCCTGTCTGTTACAGAGTCTTGCATGTATGCATGTAAATTATGTGAATGCTTGAGTATTTTAACGAATTCTGCTCGTGCAAATTAATGAGGTGCAATTTATATAAATGTGCTTCATATTTTGTTACTATATGATGTGTACTGTTTGTCTTTATGTTGTTTAGTTATGTAATTGGGATTGCTGTGAATTTCTTCTGTTGATTTCTCCAGCTAGATTAGCTGGAAGCATGATGGTTATTTGTAACCTTGTCCATTTGTTGTAATCCTGTTTGTATAATCGACTACAATTTTTAAGGCTATCAGTTTATAAGTTCAGTAATTTGACGGCGACCATCCAAGGAGGTACTACCATCCTGCCATGAAAGTGTGAAACAGTAACTTGTTAAATGCTGTATACTCTGGCAAGATTGCTGATCTTTCTCTTGAATGAATGTGAAGGATAGCAGGTAAATATTACAAATTTCTGTTTGTAGTCAGTACACAATAATCTGTTTCCTGTGTGTTTCTTAATACAGTAGTTTTAATTAAGTAATATTGTACTTCCTTTCGAGTTTAGGAGACCTGATGTTAGGATGGACTGCTGTGTCGATGATCCATGGAACCAATAACAAATAACAGCAGTTTTATAATATAGTTTTGAGAAAAACTATAGAAAGTAGTTTTTCTCATCTGTGTAAGTTTGCTACTTATTTTAAAGCTATTGTTTACTTAATGCAATAATGTCTTGCCACTGAGGTACAGTGACCCAGAAAAGAAACACTTTCACCATCTTTCACTCCATCACTGTCTTGCCAGAGATGCACAGATACTAGAGTTCAGTATTACACATTTTATATGTAAATTGGATAGGTCTTAAAAGGAAATTTAGTGTGCACGGGAGCAAAGAGCTAGTATGTGTGTGTGTGTGATCATTTGATTATCACTTTGATGGGCCATAACATTATTGGATGTGTGATTATCAGGGTGCTACATTGACAAGTCATAACATCACTGGATGTAATTTGAAATATTTAATGTAACTTGCCAACATTTTCATACAAATGTAACATTACTTCCATTTCTTCCGAATGGTTTATATAAAAAATTTGTCTTCAAGGCATAAAAGTACAACTAAAAAGCAATAGACTTGTTCTGCTTAAGCTAATGTGTATGGATGAGATGTGTATAAGTCTTGCCTCTGTATTTATAGTCTTGTTTTTTGTACAATAGAGCCGAGGCAACAAAATTTGAATGAAGGCTGAAAATAAAAGGTTGTCAGAATAAATGGGATTAAGGTACTGCACATGCATTCGAGGTTTAAACTCAGTCAAGAAATCTTGGACTGGCACACTGTTAATTGTTGGAAGAAAATAATACGAGCGTGAAACAATACAGGAATATGTATTTCTTCTTTGGTTAATATGTGGTGTTGCTTATATGGCAAACTCAACACATGAACCTTGGTAAATAATGCCTTAAAACAATTAAAAATATTAAATTTTTAAAATTCTCTTTCACTTTGTTTTTATACTTTTATTATTTTCACAATTATAAGTACAGTACGTGTACTCTATTTCGTATAGCATTCTTCCATGGTAAATTGAGTTTGCCTTTGCTGTTGGTAATGCTTCATACATTGATGTGTCTGTTTTAGTAAGCATAAGTGAAATGAAGCCTTTATTATAAACTGAACAATAATGATAAAAGCAAGAAAAACTTGCATGTTATTTGTATTCTCAATAAAATTGAAGGAATAAGAAAACTTACGTTTCTGAGATGGACTACAGGTATTTGTAAAGGAAGGTAACTTGCCAAAGATAAGGTGTATGTGAAATTGTCAGATCACTGATGAAAATTAAAGCAAAGTTGTTAATTAATTGTTTTAGTCTACAGAACACTGATGATTTTGGCAATTTACTAAGATGCAGGAAAAAAAAAAAAAATTATAGCCCTCTTGGCTCTTGCCACTGGGGAATTTTTTCTAATGTACTGTACTAAAACTTCTTATTGTAGGCTTGAGACCAGTTTCCTTTACTCATATAAAGAGTCAAGCCAGTATGTTAAGTTTTTCAGATGCTGTTGCCTGATCTCGTTGACTAAACTTGTATATCATTAGCAACATACTGAGGAAGAAAATGTGCAGAATAGAACAGCATAGGATAAATTGTGCCAGAAGCTTGGGTAATTGTCTGCCTTTAGTCAGACATTTACTTTTTATAAGAGCCTTTTTTTTTTCTTTTTTTTTTTTTTGAGAATCATTGTAAATATGAGAATATTTTTATCTAATAGGCTTGGAGAAACCTGATCTTACCTCACTCTTCCACTGCTCATGGCAGTTTCTACATCTTATGAACGGGGAAGTTACCAGTCTGGAACAAAGCTTCAGAGTTATAGATAGAAATAAAACTGATAAAAAAAGAATGGTTACTCTTATACAGTATAGGAGATAATGAATTAGGGTATAACCTGAATTAGAGGACTTTGCAAATGTTTACTGAGTAATCATTTCTGAGCACACGCTCTTCTTCTCAATACATTGTAATGTGTGTTTTAAGTGGGTAACGACAAGCAAACAACGTGAGATATGCCATTTTGAGATATTTGAAAAGATAAAATATGTATAAAGTATGCTGAATTTAAATATTGTATTCAGTACAGTGTAATATGAGTAATCATTCCTAGGAAAGTTTTATTTTTCTGAAATTTAATTATACATATATGATTTTATTATAATATCCTTTGCCTTGATTACTTTTTTTTATTAAACTTGTGTATAAGGTCATTTCTTCTATTTTAAAAGATGGTGCTTGCATAAAGTTGAATTCTTTTTTATAAATTCAGTAATGTGATTCACGAGTGCAATATAGAATTAAGGTATCTTAAAATTTCTACTGAAAAGGTAGCTTCTAAATTAAATAACCCTTGTGGTTTAACGCTTCTTTCTGATTATAATAATAATAATTCTAAATTAAATCTAATAGTCATATACTACATGACCAGAATTTTATTGCTTGGAATTTTTTTAGAAATTACAAAACCAGGTGCTAAAGATCTGTCTGTCTTGAAACAGGCTGATGTGGTAAAAGGTGTTGGTGGCAGTGGTGGTAGCGATGGCACTAGCACTTTTAGTTCAGTCACACAAAAAGATGGTTGATAATGACCTGAGAGTTTTTACAAAATCAGTAAACCATAAAAACATGGCAGGAACAATTCACAACCAATTAGAAATAAAATAGTTTGTTACTGTCATCTCATACTTCCCTGACTTGATTTCTGACAGGAGGGACTGAAAAAAAGGTTGGTGGTTTTTAGTTTCCGATACATAGGTTGAAAGTGTTGAATGATGATAAAAGTTTTTTTTCTTTCTTTTTGGGTTTTTACTTTCTTTTTGGGTCACCCTGCCTCGGTGGGAAACGGCCGACGTGATAAAAAAAAACTTAGATGTGTTTTCCGAGCGTTGATAAATGAAGCATCCAGTGCTTATTCCTGATTATACTCAGCGTTCTCATTTATTACCATTTATAGTTGTATATCTAATTGGATCCCTAATATGATATTATGTTGGTTGGTAACTGTGATAAGGAAGTTTTTTTTTTTAACACATTGGCTATTTTCCACCAAGTCAGTGTGACCAAAGAAAAGAAGGAAATGTTCATGGTTGTTTATTCAATAACTCTTTTCCCAGAAGTGCATAGACGTAACACTTCAAATGATCCTCTGAACTGTAACATCTTCACCCATCCTTCAGAGTTCAGGCACTGTAATATAAACAGAGGTTATATATAATAAATAATTTTCAGCTAGTACAGGTATATGTGTGCATATTTTTTCCTATAGAGGTGCTTTTCATCATCATTATGAACAGAATATCAAAATTAATATATAACAAAAGGTTCCAACAAGGCTGGTCATGCAGTGTTTGTCTGTAAGGTATTTTGTGTGTGTATTGCCTATTGGGAAGAGATGACCTGTTAATTTAAAGGATGTTATCGATCAGTTTCTTTACCCAAAATAAGAAACGAGGTTCCTAATATTTTTTCCATAAAAACTGAATTTTGTCTGTTACTTTTGATTTGTCATTGCTAGATAAAACCTAGAATTTGTAGAAAAAAGTATTTAGAACTTGGAATGTGTATTTTTTGTTATATAGTAATTAACATATATTTTTATAATGAGTGAATTTTGTTGTTTTTATGATATTTAAGTATTTTGTATTGAGACCTTTTATTTAAAATATTGTAGAGATTAATAAAAGATTTTCTGATAATACAGAAAATTATATTTTAATTTTAAATTTGACATAGTATATTCCTAATAAAATACAGTACTGTATAATATACTATGTGTCAGTGTTGTGACTGCATAATGTGCAGTCCAGAGGCTCTACCTAAAAATGAAGGTTTGCTATATTAGATATAATTTTCTCCATTTAACGTGTCCTGGTGGGGAATAATTTGAATTTAATAAATGAATATTGGTTAAAGGTGGTGCATGATGTAGCTAATTATCTTGGGAAGCGATGAGAGAAAGAGGGAATTCATAGTTTAGACAGCATAAAATTCACTATAAAAATAAAAGTACCTGTTCTGTCATTGTATATGTAACTAACAATGAAGTTACTAACCAAAACTGGAAAGACTGTTTTAATTATTGTTAACCACTGTTATTCTCTCCTTTTAATTGTTTGTTAAATCCATATAAATATTGCTGACTGATAGTATGTATGTGACAGAATTGGAGAGTGGCGTGTATTGATTACAAAGCCACTTCCTTTCTGACACAGACACACACAGACAGATACGCACGTGCGTGCACACACACACACACACACACACACACACACACACACACACACACACACACACACACACACACACACACACACACACACAGGACCCTGTACACCGTGTACGTTAGGCCCATATTGGAGTATGCGGCACCAGTTTGGAACCCACACCTAGCCAAGCACGTGAAGAAACTAGAGAAAGTGCAAAGGTTTGCAACAAGACTAGTCCCAGAGCTAAGAGGTATGTCCTACGAGGAGAGGTTAAGGGAAATCAACCTGACGACACTGGAGGACAGGAGAGATAGGGGGGACATGATAACGACATACAAAATACTGAGAGGAATTGACAAGGTGGACAAAGACAGGATGTTCCAGAGATTGGACACAGTAACAAGGGGACACAGTTGGAAGCTGAAGACACAGATGACTCACAGGGATGTTAGGAAGTATTTCTTCAGCCACAGAGTAGTCAGTAAGTGGAATAGTTTGGGAAGTGATGTAGTGGAGGCAGGATCCATACATAGCTTTAAGTAGAGGTATGATAAAGCTCACGGCTCAGGGAGAGTGACCTAGTAGCGATCAGTGAAGAGGCGGGGCCAGGAGCTCGGACTCGACCCCCGCAACCTCAACTAGGTGAGTACACACAGACACACACACACCCGCAACCTCAACTAGGTGAGTACACAGACACACGTACACAGACACACACACAGACACACACACAGACACACACACAGACACACACACAGACACACACACAGACACACACACAGACACACACACAGACACACACACAGACACACACACGCACACACACACACACACACACACACACACACACACACACACACACACACACACACACAGACACACAGACACAGACACACAGACACACACACACACACACACACACACACACACGTACATGGGTCATGGAGAGAGACCTAGTAGCGACCAGTGAAACGCGGGGCCAGGAGCTTGGACTCGACCCCTGCAACCTCAACTAGGTGAGTACACATGTGCGTACGTACGTACGTGTGGAGCTAGGAGCTAAGACTCGACCCCTGTAGCCACAAATAGGTGAATAGGTGAGTACATGTGCTTGTGTGTGCATGCACACACTCGCTGTCCACTCTCACACTTTTATCTGTCTCTGTCTGTCTCTGTCTCTGTCTGTCTCTCTGTCTCTGTCTGTGTCTCTGTCTCTGTCTCTGTCTGTCTCTGTCTGTCTCTGTCTGTCTCTGTCTCTGTCTCTGTCTGTCTCTGTCTGTCTGTCTCTGTCTGTCTCTGTCTGTCTCTGTCTGTCTCTGTGTCTCTGTCTCTGTGTCTCTCTGTCTCTGTGTCTCTCTGTGTCTCTGTGTCTCTCTGTGTCTCTCTGTGTCTCTGTCTCTCTGTGTCTCTGTCTCTCTGTGTCTCTGTCTCTCTGTGTCTCTGTCTCTCTGTCTCTCTGTCTCTCTGTGTCTCTGTCTCTGTGTCTCTGTGTCTCTGTCTCTGTCTCTCTGTCTCTCTCTCTCTCTCTCTCTCTCTCTCTCTCTCTCTGTCTCTCTCTGTCTCTGTCTCTGTCTCTGTTTCTGTCTCTCTCTGTTTCTGTCTCTCTCTGTTTCTGTCTCTCTCTGTTTCTGTCTCTCTCTGTTTCTGTCTCTCTCTGTCTCTCTCTCTGTCTCTCTCTGTCTCTGTCTCTCTCTCTTTGTCTCTCTGTCTCTCTCTCTCTCTTTGTCTCTCTCTTTGTCTCTCTCTCTGTCTCTGTCTCTGTCTCTGTCTCTCTCTCTCTCTCTCTCTCTCTCTTCTCTCTCTTCTCTCTCTCTCTTCTCTCTCTTCTCTCTCTCTCTTCTCTCTCTCTCTTCTCTCTCTCTCTCTCTCTCTTCTCTCTCTCTCTCTCTCTCTCTCTCTCCTCTCTCTCTCTCTCTCTCTCTCTCTCTCTCTTCTCTCTCTCTCTTCTCTCTCTCTCTTCTCTCTCTCTCTCTCTCTCTTCTCTCTCTTCTCTCTCTCTCTTCTCTCTCTCTCTTCTCTCTCTCTCTTCTCTCTCTCTCTCTTCTCTCTCTCTCTCTCTCTCTCTCTCTCTCTTCTCTCTCTCTCTTCTTCTCTCTCTCTCTCTTTCTTTCCCCCCCCCCCAAAAAAAAGTCATGTTTACCTAAGACACGCAACTGCTAATTTCTTACAGCATTGAATGGGTGTTCACAATGGTATTACTTTACCTCAAATAAGGGTTTTTAATTCCTTTCAGTCATAAATATGGAATATCTTTTGTTTCTTACAGTCATTGACTGTTATTCTTCATATTAAAAAATTAAGATAACTTTTTTAGCATTAGCTAGCATAGTTTTTTTTTTAGTGGGAGTGGTAACATTGAATTGCTGAGGTAGCTATTATGTATGTGAAATCTAAACTTGATGTTATATAGACCATTAATTGAGTCTTGGGATATGGCAAAATACAGTAATAAATATTGTTTAGTAGCACCAAATGTCAACAGATATGTCAGTAAAAGGCAATATGTATGCAGAAGAGAATCAAATCATCAATAATGCTCTGCTATACTCTACAAATTTTCTCGTGTCTACAGAAAATTCTACAAGACCACACAGTAAAATTCAGATACTGTTTATGTAAGAAAAACTTTCCTGAGGCTGCTTTGAATGCCAGATCCACAAGTGGTCATGTAATACTGGTGACCATGTTAGATAATGATTTGATCAATAAAATACAGAGTGGAAATATAAATGTATGAAGTGTTTACAAATGAAATGCAATTGGCACAAGGTGACTATTAATCCAACTAATAAGCTTATGCAAGTGATGAATCACATCATCACTTGTACAGTTTATGATTTTTTATAAATTGACACCACTATTTTTTACATATCTCTTGCTCACTTGGAACCTGGGATATGTAGTATGTTTTGCAGGAACATGCTGCAAATAGGTCATGAGAATATCAATCTTGCAGTGAATGTACCTAATGGAGCATGGGGGACATGTTATGTATAGGATCTTGTACATTTTTATGAGGACTTGAGGAAACCTGTAGGGTATATATTAGATTCTCTATAATATTTTGTGTTTTATGAACATACTGGTACTAGAAATTAAAAGTGTATATTTTTCAGCATTTACCAAAAATACTTCACTTCCACATGCATTTACATGTATACATTTCTCAAAATGCTCATATTTGAATGTGAGGGATTGGTTAGTGGAACACACAGTGAGATCATGAGTTACTGAAGGCATTGCTACAGTCACTATACAGTGCTCAACCTCTCAAATGTAGCAAGTTGGTAATTGGATACACATGTATACCAAAGCTTGTTGTGCAAAATATAATAGAAGGAAATAAGAGGGGATCTCATAGCCTAAAATATTTAGAAACCGGAATTATCTTTTCCAAATGTGATAAGTTAGTTTTTGTCTTTCATTGTTAGACAGCCACATGTGTCTTTGAATTCAGCAGTGTTGTGCATGTCCGTACACAATGTGAACTGTGTGAATATGATCTGAAGATGCTGGAGCAGAATACAAATATGAGGAACATCCACTTTAATAATAGTGGACCAAATTTGGTTACAACATTTTGTTTTATTTAATAAATATAAATTATATTTATATATACATGTATATATGCCATGCCGAATAGGTAAAAATTACAGTTTTGGCTTAAATAGCAATGCTCTTCTTGCCAAATAAGGCAAGCAAAAATTTGTGTATGCAGTAATTTTACAAAAAACATTCTGATCCTAGTGGAAAAAATATATTTCATTGTGTTTGTTTATTATTATTGTAAACTTATCTAAAATATATTTAGTTGGATTAGGCTAAATTAAATTGTTATAATAAGGTTAGGTAAGTTTTCTAAGGTTCTTTTGGTACAAAATTATTAATTTTTACATTAACATAAATGAAAAAAATATATCTTTAAACATACAAGAGAAAAATATAGAAAGGATTTAATTTTAATTGAGCTCTTGCTAACTGACCAGTTTTACCTCTTCGACATGACATATATATGTCTGTATATATTTATTTTTATATATATTATTATCATGCTCTTTTGCCAGAACTTTTGGACTTTCATCTTCAAACAAGTCATGCATATATTTACGTTTTCTGTAACTCCATGAAAATTGTATGATTTATGTATATATGTATGTGCATATATATGTACATATATGTACTGTATGTACATGTATATATGTATGTGTGTCTGTGTATATATATATACAATATTTTGTAGACATTGAATAATAACTCAGTATAGGCATATATTACATAGCCTGTGCAGGAGTAAGATATTGTATTAGGCAAATTTTAGCAAGGTTTGGCCAGGCTGTTGAGTTAGTTTTGGTGCAAAAATTAAAAATGTGCATATTATCAAATGGTAATAGTACTATAGGCCTATTAGTCCATGAGAAAAAATATATCTTTACCTAAATATGGCTTGTTTGATTGCTCAGGTTTAAAAATCACAATATGTATGTGAATTGTACTGAATATTGTGGTTTATAGCCAGAATGGTCAAACAGTTCATTTCTTTTAATATATTCTGTGGATTTATGTAATGAAAGATGCATACATTTGAATTAACATTCAATTTTTTAATCTTTTTACAACGCTAACTTGGCAACCATACTTAACCTTACTCAAATTTACCATTCAATTGAATTAAAAACTGTTACATTGCCCATCCTAAGGACAGCCTAAATTTGCTCAGTGTCATGTAACAATGAAATATATTAGGCTTATGATGTTCAGAGTGATTATCATGGGTTTATAGTAAAATTAATATAGAGTACCTTGCTTGTTTTGTAAAATAATAATTTCTGAGCATGACAAGTCAGAAGTTCAGCTTTAAAAGCATGATGTGAATACAGTATGTATATACAGTACAGCATATATTTACTGTATATTATTTTTCTTGACTTTGTCTTCCATCTTATCTGAGTATGTATGAATAAATCTTTAGAAAAATCTTGTATGCAATTATAATTGCCAAATTTCTTTTTATAAATTTAAAAAGTATCTAAGAATTAAGAAAAATTTTAGTAAATTGCTACTGATAAACTGACTATTGAATCTCCCCATGCTCTTTTATTTTTACTCTAAAGGTGAGATTATATTTTTGTTTGTGAAATATGAAGAGGAATTGAGAGACTTGTCACAAAAAGTTGTAGTATTGCCAAGTGCCACTCTGGTTTTGTACCACGCTAGTCATATGCCTTGCTTTGTAACTGCTTTAGGTGTCTAGTGTCATAGTTTAGCTAAACTGAAATGCAAATGAAATCTCTCTGAATTTTTATATAATATAGGTGATGCGCTGACATACCTCAAAATTGGGTATCATTAGAAAATATCTCGATACTGTCTTCTGTACACTGTATGAAACTTTGGAGATCTTCAGATTTGTTTTTCATGGTATGCAGTGTTGCATTGAGGCTTAAAAGTTGTTCTCATTTTCATTAATATGGTATAGGGATTAGGATGAAAATAGATAAAAATTATATTCTAGTACAGTATACAATTTGTGGATATTATACATACATATACACACATACATACACAAGTGCACACACATACATAGACACACATAACAGGAAAGGCACTGCAATGGATCAGAGAATATCTGACAGGGAGGAAACAACGAGTCATGGTACGCGACGAGGTGTCAGAGTGGGCGCCTGTGACAAGCGGGGTTCCACAGGGGTCAGTCCTAGGACCTGTGCTGTTCTTGGTATACGTGGAAGCGACATAAGCGGAAGGGATAGACTCAGAAGTGTCCTTGTTTGCAGACGATGTGAAGTTAATGAGAAGAATTGAATCGGACGAGGATCAGGCAGGACTACAAAGAGATCTGGACAGGCTACAAGCCTGGTCCAGCAACTGGCTCCTTGAATTTAACCCTGCCAAATGCAAAGTCATGAAGATTGGGGAAGGGCAAAGAAGACCCGAGACACAATATAGTTTAGATGGCCAAAGACTGCAAACCTCACTAAAGGAAAAAGATCTGGGGGTGAGTATAACACCGAGCATATCTCCTGAGGCGCATATCAATCAGATAACTGCTGCAGCATACGGGCGCCTGGCAAACCTACGATAGCGTTCCCGATACCTCAGTAAGGATTCGTTTAAGACTCTGTACACCATCACGCAGGCCCATACTGGAGTATGCAGCACCAGTTTGGAATCCACACCTAGTCAAGCACGTCAAGAAATTAGAGAAAGTGCAAAGGTTTGCAACAAGACTAGTCCCAGAGCTACGGGGATTGTCCTATGAAGAAAGGTTGAGGGAAATCGGCCTGACGACACTGGAGGGCAGGAGGGTCAGGGGAGACATGATAAGCGACATATAAAATACTGCGCGGAATAGGCGAGGTGGACAAAGGACGGGATGTTCCAGAGAGATGGGACACAGACACAAGAGGTCACAATTGGAAGTTGAAGACTCAGATGAATCAAAGGGGATGTTAGGAAGTATTTCTTCAGTCATAGAGTAGTCAGGCCATGGAATAGCCTAGAAAGTGATGTGGTGGAGGCAGGAACCATACATAGTTTTAAGGCGAGGTATGATAGAGCTCATGGGGCAGGGAGAGAGAGGACCTAGTAGCAATCAGCGAAGAGGCGGGGCCAGGAGCTGTGACTCGACCCCTGCAACCACAAATAGGTGAGTACAAATAGGTGAGTACACAGGAGCTTGGACTCGACCCCTGCAACCTCAACTAGGTGAGTACACACATGTACATACATAGACACACACACATACTACACATGTACACATACATGCATGTACATATGTACACATACACATGTACATACGTACATACATACATATGTACATACATACGTACATATATACATATACGTACTACACACACACACACAGGCCAGGAGCCGAGTCTCGACCCCTGCAACCACAATTAGGTGAGCACGCGCGCGCACACACACACACACACACACACACACACACACACACACACACACACACACACACACACACACACACACACAGAGCTGCTCATAGTGAAATAAATGTATCATCATTATACAGCAAGTGCTTATTATTATAACTAAGGAAAAATTATTAGCCATTTAAATTTGTACAAACTGATTTTCAGTTCTTAGTTTATAATAGAGAAATTTGTTGCAGAATTTTTGAAAATGTCTTAGATCATACATACATTGTCAGAAAGTTAAGTAAACTACTGTGTTACTGTATCTAATTCAGTGTACTCTTGAGAAAAATCTAATAGCAAATTTAAAATAACAATATTTATTGATGGCATCAGTTCCATTGACACCTTTATCAAATACATACTTTTAATGAAATTAAGACCAAAAGTGCAAAAAATATGTATATATCAGCAAATATTCTTATTTACATTAAGTTGTATTTTAACAAAAACAAAGGCATAGTAATTGTATTGACTTTAATGACTGCTTCTTATTCACTGACACATTCAACAAAGCACAGCTTTGAATGTTGGTGCAAATATTAAGTGTAAGGTAATTTTTTTCTTTTATCTCACCTAAGATTTAGGTATCTGTACATGCTCTTGATTATACAAAGACTTGCTTGTATGTGTTCTTCATTGAATATTCTGTGACAAAAGATGTAGAAAATGTCTATTCTTATGTTGATTGGAAGTCAAAATTTGTCATAAAAGTGTATTTTGACTTGTCCCAAAATGTGAATCGTATATAACATATGTACGTCTTGGAGTGAACTCTTCACTTAAGGAGGAATTGCTAGGTTATATATATTTACTTTGTGTACTTTTATCCAAGCATTAAGTACTTCCATAAAATATTGTTAATTTTGTGTGTAGTTTTAGGTTTTAGTGTTCAGTTCGTGCAGAATCTTTATTTTTTTATGTAAAGCACACTATCACCATAAAGAAAAGCAGCTTCTTAATTATGGCTTATTTTTGCATTTATTACTGTCAGTTACTTGATCAGGACATGTCTTCATTTCTAATATTATGAGAACCTTGTGTACAGTATACCATACTGGTAGCTATTATTACTGCAAACAGAATTATATTTGACTAAATACTGCAATAATTTCTCAAAAGTATTCTCTATAAATGCTGATTACATAAAAAATACACTGACAACATTAGAAGTTATATTACATTGGAAAAAATCAGTGCAAACTTTATAAAATATTTTGTATCTTTAGGTGTACTGGAGTGGTCTATCATGCTGTGTATCATTGGTTTGCTCATTGAAGTGAAGCTCATCCTTTTGCGTATTTTTATAAACTGTAATGGATTACTGTAAAGTTTTGTATGTTTAAAACTTTAAAGTTCCACAATCCATTAAAAATTTAAAAGGATAGTTGCCTTTCTTTTTCCTAAATTGTTGTATATCGACAAAATACTGTACATTCACTGGCTTTCAGTGTTTCAGGTGGCAGGTTGAAACCCAGCTGTATTGTGCACTACTATTACTTTTTTCCAGTTAATTATATTTTCCCAAGAAGATAGACCACTACACATTACTAAAATTAACAGGTTTTGTCTCCCCAAGGTATACTCCAGGTATGGTGTACAGGCTCTTGATCTAAGGAATTAGATCTATTATTTCTTCCTCAGAGCTAATCTCGATACTCTCCAACTTTCTCTTTCTCCTCGTTTGGCACCTCTAGCAGGGAAACTTTTCCCTTTTGTGAAATACAGCTAGTAGGAAGGGTAAAAGTACCACAATCAGCCCCATTTAAAGTAGCTTCTGTTGGTAGTGCTTATTTAGTATTTAAATGATTGTATTAATATTACTGTTGTTGCTGGTACTAAAGTGATTGTGTTACAGGTTGTCAGTGGATCCAGTTTGGCAACTGATATTACTGGATGAAAGACAACTGTACAGTTGGTACTCTAGTCTAGTAACAAATTTTTTTGGGGTGTGCGCCTACCTGGTGCACACACTCCATCCTGGGGGTGTGCACCAAGTAGGGTAACTGGTAGTTTCCAGGGAATGAACTTGACAGGCTCCAATGATGCCAGGTGCATCAACTAAAACACACTCCTTTCACACTTGTATCCCTCCACACTTCCATAACATTAGCACTCATTTACTATAAAGCACTGAATAATCCAGATTGGTTTAGGTTTTGTTATAATTATGAGGGGAAACTAAACCAGTTGTCATGCAGACCCATAGGGAATGAGTGGGAATCAGCTCAGTTGAAAGAGATTAGGTCAAAATCTCTTAGCTGGTATTAAGAAACTTTGAGGGGTTTGTTGTGCCGTAAAGAACAAAAAGGCCCAATACTGTGACAGGAACAATATAAATAACCCGCACATAGGAGAAAGAAAAGCTAAAGATGATGTTTCAGTCTGACTTGGACCATTTATAAATGTCAATAATACACTTTTGTGTTAGTGTGACTTTGTAAATGGTCCAAGTTGGACTAAAATGTAAGCTACTCTGTAGCCTTAACCCCGTTCATCACCAAGGATTACGTTTATGCCTTGGTGTTTTTCGCTCTTCCAGTTGAGAGCCTCTATGCAGAAGCACGCTGTATAGCCCTTGTGGCTTAGCGCTTCTTTTTGATTATAATAATAATAATAATAATATGCAGAAGCAAATGTTCCATCCTTGTCTGATCGCTGTGATGCCCATTGCCTTCGCTACTATGTACGCTCTCACGATCTCCACAATCCTTCCTTTTATAAAACGGTCACCGATATTAGTAGGCATTCTTTATTTGTTCGCCACCCCTGTTTGCTCTGTCCCTTCTCACTTCGCCTACATTCGGTCTTGTCTTCCCTTCAGTTACCACCTATATATGTTCATGTAGCGTCTCACTTTTCCCTACCCCCCTGGGAAGTTCCAGCTGTTCGGGTCTGTTCTTTCTCACTCCCTTGCTCGAAAGCCCAACTGCCTACGGTGGCTTCCCGCTCTCTTTTTCTTGATCACTTCCACTCTCATTCTCATGCCATCACAGTGTACACAGATGGCTCTAAGTCTTCTGATGGCGTCGGATTCGCAGCAGTGTTTCCGGACAGCATCATGTGAGGGCATCTACTGTCTTCGGCTTGCATTTTTACTGCTGAATTGTATGCTATTCTTGCAGTTCTTATTCGTATCACATCTATGCCTGTGTCAACATTTGTGGTTGTCTCAGACTCCCTTAGTGCTCTACAGGCTATATGGAAATTTGATACACCTCACCCCCCTATTTCTCCATATCCAACTTTGGCTACGCCGTATCTCTACCGAGCATAAAGATATTGTTTTTTGTTGGGTCCCTGGTCATGTTGACGTACAAAGCAATGAACAGGCAGACACTGCTGCGCGGTCAGCAGTACATCTTGCCAATTTCATATAGAGGTGTTCCATTTCCGGACTATTTTGCTGTAATAGCTACCCACCTTCACACCCGTTGGCAACAACGTTGGTCAACTCTGCTCGGTAACAAACTTCATTCTATTAAACCAAGCATAGGTTACTGGCCGTCTTCTTGTCATCAGTGCCGAGGTTGGGAGACTACTCTCTCCTGCCTTCGCATTGGCCACACTCGTCTTACTCATGGGTAGCTCATGGAGAGGCACCCTGTTCCTCTCTGTGAGCAGTGTCAAGTTCCAGTATCGATTAGGCACATTCTATTAGACTGCCCTCTCTATCAACGAGCACTCAGAATTTACCTCCGTCGTCGTCTCCGCTCTACTACTCTCTCTTTACCTTCCCTTCTTGCTGATGGACCCTCCTCTAATCCTGACTCTCTCATTGACTTCTTGACAACGACTGATTTACTCCACAAACTCTGATGATGATACCTTTTGCACTCCCCTCAACCCTTTCTACCTCAATCTCTTGCTGCCCTCTACCCTTGCACTATCCACTGCCCCGCTGTTCTCCGTAACCCATTACTCACCCATCTTCCTTTTGCCACCTGATACCCTCGCTTCTTTCCTGCCCTGCAGCGCTGTATAGCCCTTGTGGTTTAGCGCTTCTCTTCTTTTTGATTATAATAATAATGTAAGCTCTTCTCTCTCTCTGCCAGTTATTTGTGCATTGTGCCATTTTTGATGTATAATTAATTTAAATAATGTACTGCATAATTATTATTACTGTATTGTACATTATTATTATTATCATCAAGGGGAAGAGCTAAACCTGTAGGATTATACAGTTCTGGGGGGGAGGGGTGGAAGGTATTCAGGCTCAATTTCAGGGAACTGGAGCACAAATCCAATTCCCTAGAGCTCCTCACCAGCATCAAGGAACCTTCCATGAGGGGTTCCATTTTTAAATATGGCCAGATTTGGTTTATGCACAATGATAGGTAATTTGTTGGTTATAACTGAATTCAGCAAATTTTGATGAAAGGTAAATTATTATTAGTTGTTATAAGTGATAACCCCACAAGGGATGAAAAGTAAATTTCTATTATTATTATTATCAAGGGGGAAGCACTAAAGATGAAAAGTAAAAATCTCCCTATTAGGTAGGCCAAAAAATTGGGATGCTGGGTTCTAAAGTACAAAACTGCTCAAGTCCCCATGATCTAGCACTGGGGAGATTAATATGTAATCTATAATTTAATATAATTTAATATACTGAGATTTCAAAAATTTAAACAATCCAGTAGGATATAATTAAACAAAATTTAATTGCCAATCTGTATTTGTCTTTATAGTAAAAATTGCAAATTTGAAAATACAGCTACTTAACATTATTCTTAATTAGTCTGCCATTTCCCTAATCTTTTGCCATCACTTGAATTTTTAAGCAGATTGAAAGAACTTTCCAGTGATCACTGCACATACAATACCTATTCATAAAACCCTAGTTTTTAGGTGGTGGAGGTGGAGGTACTCCACCTGACGGTGGTGGAGGAGGAACTGGGTTAAATGGTGGCGGAGGTGGAGGTGGGCCTCCAGGTGGTGGTGGAGGCCCACGCATGCCAGGAGGAGGACCCATGCCAGGTGGGCCTGGAGGAGGTCTCAGAGGACCATGTGGCCCATGATGACCCGGTGGTCCATGATGTCCTGGTGGTCCAGGAGGCGGCGGCATCATGGGTCTCATTGGTGGTCTTATTGGGGGTGGTGGTGGCATGCCAGGGGGTCCTGGTGGAGGTGGCATGCCTGGAGGTGGAGGCCCAGGAGGCATCATGGGTGGGCGTGGTGGTAACCCAGGCGGTGGGGGCATACCTGGATGTCCTGGTGGACCTGGAGGACCTGGTGGTCCTGAAAGTGGTGGAGGAGCTGGAGGAATCATTTTGGCTTTGGGATCAATTTTAAAAGCAAATTGTAAAAAGAATTGCTTTGTTTCTTTGTTCCAAGTTGTCCAGGATTTATCTACTTCTCGACTAGGCACCTTGAAGGCTATGGTTTCATATGGTTCTGCCGCAAACAAAAGATACTGCCATTTACGATCTGGAGGTTCTACCTTTTGTTCATAGGCTGACATGAAGCGATGACGAGGTGCTACATTGTCTGCAATTTCTGGGTAATCAATTTGAAACAGCAAGCTCTGCTGTCCAGTCTCTGGATCTCTCTGTTTAGTAACACGGTATCCAGGACGACCAATTTTAACAAACTTTTTCATCTCAACACGGGGTTTCTCTGGGGCAGGTTGTGCTGGGGATTCCTTGGCCTCTTTGGCAGCACGTCTTGCCAAATTTGTTTGATGCTTCTTGCCCTGAGTATGGGCCAAGTAGCTTCCCTCATTATTGTGAAGGGTGAGGCATAGTTTACATTCATATGATCCTAAATGATTTTTCATAAAATATGGATCCTTGTTTAGGTCAATAGTCTCGAGAGCTAGCTGACGCAATCGCTCTCGACGGTCTCTATTACTCTCTGACCATGATGCCTGTCCACCACCACCTGTTTTTCCTCCTGCGCGATGCTGGAAATCCATCACAAATAGTGTTGCTTGTAACTGAAAATATAAAATTGCAAACAAATTAATAAATTGTGTACAGTAAATATACATACCCACATGAACAAAAGACTATTTTTTTCTCCTGTCTGCAAAACTCTCTACTACATATTATAATTTTTATACAAGGTGTACTAATGCAAATTTCAAATGTATAGAAAAAATATTAAGGTTTAAAACTAATATATCCCTAGTCAAATATAGTTGAAAAATAACTGCACAGGCAATCCAAGCTCATCATGTTTGAATTTGAAAATTCTGAGCAAGATCTCAAAAAATCCTTCCCTTAAAAATTTTTTACATCAAGAATATAAATGGAAATATTTTTCGTAAACTATATTTGAATGATTATTTGTGAATCACTCTCTCCTTGCACTCTAAATGAGTATGGATTTTGTTTGGATTTTTAACCCCAGAGGGTTAGCCACCCAGGATAAACCAAGAAAGGCAGTGCGTCATAGAGGACTGCCTCTCTTATTTATTTATTTTATGTCTTTGCAAACAGGACATTGAGATTTTATACTTGCAATAGTAGGTTGCAATGCAAAGAGAGCCTCTATTATGCCTAGGCATTATGGGCCAACTTAACATTATTGGCTTACAGTCTACTTAACACTAAGGATTTTATCATAGTTGTACAGTAGGACAGTAATTATTTTATAGTTGAACAGTAGATTATTAATTATTTCCATTGTGGTCCTCAATCTTGTCCCCCAGGATGCAACACACACCAGTCGACTAACACCCAGGTACCTACTTGCCTGCTGGGTGAATGGGGACAACAGGTGCAAGGAAATATGCCCGATGTTTCCATCCTTGCCAGGGACTGAACCATGGACAGTCAGTGTGTGAAGCAAGAGCGCTGCCTACCAGGCCACGGGACACCGTTATAAGTTACATTGGTGGTAATCAAAACTAAGCACTAAACCCATAAGTCATGCAGACACTGGTGGTAAATAATGAAAATTTAACTAATACATAATGCAAGCGTGACATTTTTCAATGGTCAAGAATACTCAGATAATTCAAACATTCATGTAGATAAATGGCTCAGAGAACCGATATTTGATAAATTAGACAAATGTGCAACACTTGGATATATTTATTGTGGAAATGTTTCGCCACACAGTGGCTTCATCAGTCCAATACGAAGATCTGAAGGAGACTGAGGTAATCAGTCCCTCAACCTAGAACACAATTATATCTTTATTTACCTCATTATTATTATTATAATCAAAGGGGAAGCGCTAAACCCGTAGGATTATACAGCGCTCAGGGGGGGGATGTGGAAGGCATTCAGGCTTAATTCAGGGAACTGGAGCACAGTTCCAATTCTTGGGGTCCACCAGGACGCTGACATGTCCCTAGGACAGCTCTCCATCGGGCTGCTAACGGAGTCACTGGCTTCTTGGACCTCTTGGGGAGGGTCGATGGTGCTCGTGCAAGCAGCAGATCCCGGGGCAACTTGCTGCTGTTTGCAATGGCTGTCTACCGAGGAGAGACAGGCACCTAGCAACATCTGTTGTTGGGGCAATGGATGAATTCCCTGCTATGTTTGTTAACTGCTCATTACTCTGTAATTTGTCTATGATTGTAATCATGTGATAACATGTTTATCATTCATTACCTTTGAAACTTGTCATGATTTTGACCAGCTCTACCTGGAGCTCATTACCTTTGTAAATTCTCATGATTAATGTGTTTATGATTCATTACCTTTGCAATTATTCATGAGTGTGACCAGCTCTACCTGGAGCTCATTACCTTTGTAACTTGGTCATGATTGTGACCAGATCTAGTTCATTACCTTTGTAACTTGTCATGATTTTGACCAGCTCTACCTGGAGCTCATTACCTTTGTAAATTCTCATGATTAATGTGTTTATGATTCATTACCTTTGCAATTATTCATGAGTGTGACCAGCTCTACCTGGAGCTCATTACCTTTGTAACTTGGTCATGATTGTGACCAGATCTAGTTCATTACCTTTGTAACTTGTCATGATTTTGACCAGCTCTACCTGGAGCTCATTACCTTTGTAAATTCTCATGATTAATGTGTTTATGATTCATTACCTTTGCAATTATTCATGAGTGTGACCAGCTCTACCTGGAGCTCATTATCTTTGTAACTTGGTCAGCTATCAAAACTTTGGAGTCCAGTCCCTGGACCAATTATGTACCTCTGTAATCTTTTGACTACCGCCCACAGGATGGGTATGGGGTGCATAATAAACATATTAAACTAAAAAGTTCCAATTCCCTAAATCAAGAGCCCCTCACCAACATCAAGGAACCTTCCACGAAGGGTTTATTTACCTCAAAGATTTAAGTTATACCATGAATTAAGGAAAGATCCTGAACTTCACCTTACGAAACAAAGCAAATGCGATAGTAACTATGGACAAGGTAGATTATAGTGCAAAAATTAACGTTATTAGACGGAAGAACTTAGGTGCCTCTTAAAAGCTACCTAAGTGTTGCACATGTCTAATTTATCAAAATACTGCCTCCTTCAGTATGAGTGACGGGGCATCAGGTGTTCATGAGTTATCTGCAAATGAATATATGCTTGAAGGATAAATTTATAATGGAGAAAATATTAATATTTACCAAGTGTGAAAACCAGGTAGTTGACGCTCTGGACGCTCACGTTCATGTCTAAAATAACTACCATCTGCTCCCCTTCTCGCACACACATATATATAAAATATATAATTTTCACAGTGATTGCGAATTACTTCGAAAGAAAAATATAATAATTTGGAAAAACTACGAAGTTTAGGGAATATTCTAGACATTTTTTTAAGTAATGAACGTGAGCGACTGACAAGACAACAACATCACAGCCGCCACTACTGCTTCTGTATATCTATATTTCCTCTTAATATGTGCGTCTCCTGCTGCCTCACCTACTGCCTAACCATCCCAGGATACTCCTGATCCAGAGGTTCATCTCATCCTTCACGGTGCCGGCTCCTGGCTACCTCTCGTCCTGAGAAACACCACGTACTTCACTACTACCATATATAAGGTTAAATTTCTACATTTTACAATGATAATAATAATAATAACTAATAATTATTATTATTGTTATTATTATCTTTATTTCAGCAAGTACATGTACAAGGTATACAGGTCATAGCTGACATCAGTGACATACTACTATATAGAAAGCTCCTTGTTATGCAGAATATTTTGGGCAAATTAGGTCAGTGTTGTCCCAGGATGCAACCCATACCAGTCCACTAACACCCAGGATGTGACCCACACCAGTCCACTAACACCCAGGATGTGACCCACACCAGTCCACTAACACCCAGGATGCGACCCACACCAGTCCACTAACACCCAGGATGCAACCCATACCAGTCCACTAACACCCAGGATGTGACCCACACCAGTCCACTAACACCCAGGATGCGACCCACACCAGTCCACTAACACCCAGGATGCAACCCACACCAGTCCACTAACACCCAGGATGCGACCCACACCAGTCCACTAACACCCAGGATGCGACCCACACCAGTCCACTAACACCCAGGATGCGACCCACACCAGTCCACTAACACACAGGATGCGACCCACACCAGTCCACTAACACCCAGGATGCGACCCACACCAGTCCACTAACACCCAGGATGCGACCCACACCAGTCCACTAGCACCCAGGATGTGACCCACACCAGTCCACTAACACCCAGGATGCGACCCACACCAGTCCACTAACACCCAGGATGCGACCCACACCAGTCCACTAGCACCCAGGATGTGACCCACACCAGTCCACTAACACCCAGGATGCGACCCACACCAGTCCACTAACACCCAGGATGCGACCCACACCAGCCCACTAACACCCAGGTACCAGGGATCGAACCATGAACCTCAGTGTGTGAGCTGAGTATGCTAGCAATCGAGCTACAGGACAATAAGCAAGTTTATTTAGCTACAATTACACATAAGTATAATTATCATACATAGTTTAACATTTGTGTAAATTACCTAGGATAATCCAAAAATGTCAAAGTGACACATCAAACCATTGTAAAAGTTTAAAATTGTGTATTAGGCCTAGATAAAAAATTATTTACTTACAGACTACATCTTCCTGATTATAGCACCATCACTGTGTGACCATAAGTCATACAGTACTTAGGGAATAGGAAGCAAATAGGTTAGATGTACAGGAGAACTATCGTTATTCCTCAGATAAAGAGACTATTGCTAGCATTAAAGAATCTTGAAGGGAATGGCTGCTATATTCTTCATAAAACTTTTGAGCTGAAATTTTTTGTTATAAGAGTTGTGCAAGTAACGGTTCTCCTAGTGAGGTGGGCCATGATCTGGGCCAGACCGAGGTGTGGGCTGCACTTCTGAGCAATACCAGTTGTCAGCATGTGGACTGTAACCTTGAGGCCTAGGGGTGTGCCAAGATATTGGTGTAGTGTATTGATTAAATTTAGGTTATTGGTATCAGCTTAAAATGAATATTGATGGGTATAATATTGGCAACAGTAATGGTGGGTATCAGCAGATTTTGATAGGATTGGTATTGGCCTAAAATTGAATCAATATCGGCAATAATTTTGGTATCATCTCATCCCTCATGAGGACCGTGATTCAGTATAAGGGGGAGCAAGATGTATGAGGAAGATTCTTAATACGTACTTGCTGTCCCTGTTCACCTAGCAGTAAATAGCAACTTTCATACATTTTGGGTGGCTTATGGATCAATGAAAGCACCTTTGGTTTTAAACCAAAGACCTTGGGTTAGATCCTGCAGCAGTAGAGACATTCGACCTAGCTTCTTGTACATACTATTACTAAATAGATACTGAGGTATTAAATGGCATGCCGAGTTGCATCATGGAAAGAAAGATCAAAGTTCCCCAATGGAGAAAGCCACACTAGGTGGGTTTCTTGGGTTATCTTGAGTAAGTACCTCTTCAGCTTAATAATTTGCAGTCTCTCTCTGCATAGAAGTTAGTGGACTACTATGAGTCCTGTCTTAGGGAGGACCTAAGAACCCCAACAAAAATAAGCCACTGCTTGACTGTCCTGCATTAAATATAAGATGGGAGGAAGGGTAAAATAAATCTAGTGAGATACAGGGACACCATGAGCAGACTAAGAGAACATTATGTTAATACTCATGACCCAAGACTCGTCAGCCTGCTACAAACAGGTATTGGAAATATTGCTTAAACAGTTTAGAAATCTTTAAGAGGAAATGGGATCATGACTTTGCCATGTGCCAGATCAACCAGGCTGCGATTGCTGTAAGGGCCAACAAGCTACTAACAACAATAGCCTGGGTGAACAGGCACTCAATCAAAGGCTAGGTTGGTAGGGCAGAAAAGCTCCTGAAATCGGTCACAGGTTTATAATAAAAAATAAGCAAATTAAAAATATATGAATGCAGTATGTCTGACAATGAGGTTTAGTATCTGCTTATGTTTGGGCAATCGGTTGTTGATCAGATACTAGGCCTTTTAAAATACTAGTCTCAGTAGTCGGCATATGTCATTGATTGTTTATAAATTTAATTGAAGTGCCTCTTCACCTAACTACTGCACTATGAAATGTAAATTCTGTACTGTTAATGTAATTGTATTATAATAAATGATATAAATACATGTATGATTATTGTGTATATTTCCAGATTGCATATTGCAGTTTACAAATATGCCGAACGAAGGAGTAAATGAGAACATTGCAGGTGAAGCATCGTCACTCACAAAGGAAGTTAATAAAGATAACATTAACAGTAAAACCACAGAAAACATGGAGAATGGAAGCAGTAAGTACAGTTCAAATCAGTTATTGACCATTTTCAAGCGAGGGGCTTGGACTACTAGCAAGCATGCGTGAGCGTGTTAAATAGCAAATGGAGACAAATGGTTTTTAGGACATGATGTGCTGTTGGAGTGTGAGCAGGGTAATGTTTATGAAGGGATTCAGGAAAACCAGCAGGTCAGCCTTGAGTCCTTGGGATGGGAAGTACAGTGCCTGCGCTCTGAAGGAGGGGTGTTAATGTTGCAGTTTTATAACTCTAGTGTAAGTGCGTCTCTGGCAAGACGATGATGGAGTGAATGATGGTGAAAGTTTTTCTTTTTTGGGCCACCCTACCTTGGTGGGAAATGGCCGATGTTTAATAAAAAAAATAAAAGATACTCTATGATTTCTATTTTTTGGTGATGTATACCTGTACCTACAGTAATATATTTTCAGAATTACTGAAAGATGACAGTATAATCCAGAGTGTACCAGAAAACCCCAGTGGTCTTCCATCACTTGATGATGTAATTGTACTTGATGCCACAGGTGAAGCCAGTGGAAACAAAATAGAAGAAAGCTCAGATGGTTAGTACAATACAAGTCCTATACTTTATTATTATTTCTTGTTTCACTTGATGGTGAACTGTATTGCAAATGCTCTTTAACAATGTCCAAGTTTCAGTAATGTGTAGGAACAAATAACACACAGAATCAAGAAAATAAAATTTTAGCTTGATTCTGATGACCAAAAGAAATTTTCATCCACTAAAAAGGCTTGTTCTTCTTCACATTTCTTTGCCCTCATTCCTGTCAGCAGTATGCCCTTCAACTAACTTATTTTCATAGAACCTCAAGAAATCGTAACTTAAATTTGCATGAAATAAATCACAGAAGTAGTATATATGAACAGTCATTGCCTTCTGATCTCATCAAAAGTTGCAGCTGCCTCTAAGTTCAGAATTTAACATCCTAAACATGCATCATACCACATTATCTGTAATGTGTCATTTTATAATTAGTAATTTTGCATGTGTTCTGCAAACCTTCAGAATGTGAATACGGTACATGTAATTATACAAATGCACTGTGTTAATATTTTTATTGCTACAGTACTGTTTTTTTTTTAACACATTGACCGCTTCCCACCGAGGCAGGGTGACCCAGAAAGAAAGAACAACCCAAAAAGAAAGAAGAAACTTTCATCATCATTCAACACTTTCACCATCACTCATACATAATCACTGTCTTTGCAGAGGCGCTCAGATAGGAAGGTTTAGAGATCCCTCCAAACTGCCAATATCTTAAACCCCTCCTTTAAAGTGCAGGCATTGTACTTCCCATTTCCAGGACTAAAGTCCGGATAACCAGTTTCCCTAAATCCCTTCACAAAATATTACCCTGCTCATACTCCAACATCTCATTAGGTCCCAAAAACCATTTGTCACTATTAACTCCTATCTAACACGCTCACACGTGCTTGAAGTCCAAGCCCCTCACCCACAAAACCTTCTTTAACCCCTCCCTTCAATCTTTTTGGGGACAACCCCTACCCCCACCTTCCTTCCCCAATAGATTTATGTGCTCTCCAAGTCATTAAACTTTATTCCATTCTCTCTAAATGACCAAACCACTTCAACAGCCCCTCTTCAGCCCTCTGACTAATACCTTTAGTAACTCCACACCACCTAATTTCCACACTACAAATTCTCTGCATAATATTTATACCATACATTGCCCTTAGACACATCTCCACTGCCTCCAGCCTCCTCCTCACTGCAGCATTTACAACCCATTCTTCACACCCATATAAGAGTGTTGGTACCACTATACTCTCACACATTCCCTTCTTTGCCTCCGTGGATAATGTTCTTTGTCTCCAGAGATACCTCAATGCACCATTCACCATGTTTCCTTCATCAGTTCTATGGTTTACCTCATCCTTCATAAACCCATCCACTTACATGTCAACTCCCAAATATCTGAAAACATTCACTTCTTCCATACTCCCTCCAATGTGATATCCAATTTTTCTTTATCTAAATTGTTTGAAACCCTCATCACCTTACTCTTATCTATATTCACTTTCCACTTTCTACCTTTACACACCCTCCCAAACCTCTCCACTAACCTTTGCAACTTTTCTTTAGAATCTCCCAAAAGCACAGTATCATCAGCAGACAGTAACTGTGTCAACTCCCATTTTGTATTTGATTCCCCATAATTTAATCCCACCCGTCTTCCCAACACACTAGCATTTACTTCTTTTACAACCCCATCCATAAATGTATTAAACAACCATGGTGACATTACACATCCTTGTCTAAGACTTACTTTTACTGGGAAGTAATCACCCTTTTCTTACACACCCTAACCTGAGCCTTGCTATCCTCATTAAAACTCTTCACAGCCTTCAGTTACTTACTACATATTCCATACACTTACAACATCTGCCACATTGCTCCCCTGTCCACTCTATTATTATCTTTTCTAAATCCATAAGTGCAGTGAAAACTTTCCTACCTTTATGTAAATACCAGCTGGGCTGTGGCTCGTACGTTGGATTGTGTGCAGCCAGTAGTAACAGCCTGGTTGATCAGGCTCTGATCCACGATGAGGCCTGGTCACAGACCGGGCCGTGGGGGCATTGACCCCTGGAACTCTCTCCAGGTAAACTCCAGGTATATGCTTCAATGTAAATACCTGATCTACATATCCTTTACCCTTTCTAAAGCCTCCTTGCTCATCTGCAATCTTGCTAACTGTCTTACCTCTAATTCTTTCAATAATAACCCTACCATACACTAGCTGGTATACTCATTAAACTTACTCCCCCTTCCCTTTTTATAAAGAAATTACACATGCTCTCTGCCAACCCCTAAGCACCTTCCACTGTTTCATTCATTTATTATTATTTATTAAGTTATTATTTTATTCTTATTTTGTGTACAGCCTCTCCTCACTTAGCGACGCACTCATTTACCGACGCCTCGGACTTACGACGGGCTCTCTGACCAGTATTCATACCTAAATAATGTAGTATATTAGAGCTGATTTCGTCTATTCTGTTTATTTCAGTATTCATTACATTATAAACGTTTAAAAATATACCAAATATTATAAATGGTGCAAAGGTGACATAAAAACAATATCAAAGATGGTTGACACAAACTCACTACCATTATAGTACGTATGCTCCTCACATAGCGACAAATTCGTTTAACGACATGGTCTCGGGAGCGGAACTCTGACGTTAAGTGAGGACAGGCTGTATTAATATTATTATTAGCTGTATATTTTATTACTATCATATCTGAGCACCTCTGCAAAGACAGTGATTATGTATGAGTGAGGTGAAAGTGTTGAATGATGATGAAAGTGGTTTCTTTTTGGGGATTTTCTTTCTTTTTGGGTCACCCTGCCTCGGTGGGAGACATCCAACTTGTTGAAAAAAAAAATTATATCATGATTATGTATTTCTTTATTATTATTAGCCCTTGAAGTGACCAGACCTTTGATTTGAAAAGTGTCCACAGTATCCAAGAATTTAAAAAAAAAATTGTTGTTTTTCTTATGAAATGGTAAAGACTTTTTCTGAATGCTTTCACACATTCTACTGTGTCAACGATATTCATGCATCGGCAATTATGGCATATGAATGCCAGATCCAGTTAATGTAATTGTATTATGATATAAATACGTGTATTTAAAATGTATGATTATTATATTTCCAGATTGCATATTGCAGTTTACAAATATATCGAATGAAGGAATAAGTGAGAACGTTGGAGGTGAAGCATCATCACTAACAGAGGAAGTTACTAAAGACAACATTTGCAGCAAAACCACAGAAAACATAGAGAATGGAAGCAGTAAGTACAGTACAAATCAGTTATTGACCATTTTCCTGTTAATTTTTTATAATAACAATCTATGATTACTGTTTTTAGTGATGTATACCTATAATACAGTATTATAATATCTTTTCAGAATTACTGAAAGATGACAGTATAATCCAGAGTGTACCAGAAAATCCCAGTGGTCTTCCATCACTCGATGATGTAATTGTACTTGATGGCACAGGTGAAGCCAGTGGAAGTGGAATAGAAGAAAGTTCAGATGGTTAGTACAATACAGGTGCTTGCAATTTATTATTATTTCTTGATTCACTTGCCAGTGAATTTTATTGCAAATACTCCTTAACAGTGTCAAAGTTTCAGTAATGTGTAGGAGCAAATAACACACAAGATCAAAAGAATAAAGTTTCAGTTTGGTTTTGAAGATCAAAGAGATTATGTATTGTGCACTAAAATAATTTTTACAGGAACATAGACTTTAAGTGGCAAAACAAGCCTTTATTGGGACAAATAAAGGCTGGTTCTGACACATTTCTTTGTCTTCATTTCTGTCAGCAGTATGCCCTTCAACTAACCTATTTTCATAGAACCTCAGGAAATCAGAACTTAAATTAGTATGTATTACAAAAAAGTATTTTTTTAAAGAAGACGGTAAGATTTACTTCTTTTGTAATAAAGAGTTCGGGATACATAAATACACACATTAATATAAATTAATCTTTAATATATAAAAATCAACTATCTTTGGTCTAGAGGTATTTGAACTATGATATAATAATAATATGTACATGTTACTATAATAAATTATAATCAGCATTTTACTAAAATATAATTAATAACCCTACACAGGGTACAACTCTTGACACTACTGTCACTATATATATATATCTCTATGCTAAAACAATAAATTATAAATAACATTTTTTTTTTTTTTTTTTTTTTTTCAACAAGTCGGCCGTCTCCCACCGAGGCAGGGTGACCCAAAAAAGAAAGAAAATCCCCAAAAAGAAAATACTTTCATCATCATTCAACACTTTCACCACACTCGCACATTATCACTGTTTTTGCAGAGGTGCTCAGAATACAACAGTCTAGAAGCATACACATATAAAGATACACAACATATTCCTCCAAACTGCCAATATCCCAAACCCCTCCTTTAAAGTGCAGGCATTGTACTTCCCATTTCCAGGACTCAAGTCCGACTATATGAAAATAACCGGTTTCCCTGAATCCCTTCACTAAATATTACCCTGCTCACACTCCAACAGATCGTCAGGTCCCAAGTACCATTCGTCTCCATTCACTCCTATCTAACACGCTCACGCACGCTTGCTGGAAGTCCAAGCCCCTTACCCACAAAACCTCCTTTACCCCCTCTCTCCAACCCTTTCGAGGACGACCCCTACCCCTCCTTCCTTCCCCTATAGATTTATATGCTTTCCATGTCATTCTACTTTGATCCATTCTCTCTAAATGACCAAACCACCTCAACAACCCCTCTTCTGCCCTCTGACTAATACTTTTATTAACTCCACACCTTCTCCTAATTTCCACACTCCGAATTTTCTGCATAATATTTACACCACACATTGCCCTTAAACAGGACATCTCCACTGCCTCCAACCGTCTCCTCGCTGCTGCATTTACCACCCAAGCTTCACACCCATATAAGAGTGTTGGTACTACTATACTTTCATACATTCCCTTCTTTGCCTCCATAGATAACGTTTTTTGACTCCACATATACCTCAACGCACCACTCACCTTTTTTCCCTCATCAATTCTATGATTAACCTCATCCTTCATAAATCCATCCGCCGACACGTCAACTCCCAAGTATCTGAAAACATTCACTTCTTCCATACTCCTCCTCCCCAATTTGATATCCAATTTTTCTTTATCTAAATCATTTGACACCCTCATCACCTTACTCTTTTCTATGTTCACTTTCAACTTTCTACCTTTACACACATTCCCAAACTCATCCACTAACCTTTGCAATTTTTCTTTAGAATCTCCCATAAGCACAGTATCATCAGCAAAAAGTAACTGTGTCAATTCCCATTTTGAATTTGATTCCCCATAATTTAATCCCACCCCTCTCCCAAACACCCTAGCATTTACTTCCTTAACAACCCCATCTATAAATATATTAAACAACCATGGTGACATTACACATCCCTGTCTAAGACCTACTTTTACCGGGAAGTAGTCTCCCTCTCTTCTACACACCCTAACCTGAGCCTCACTATCCTCATAAAAACTCTTTACAGCATTTAATAACTTACCACCTATTCCATATACTTGCAACATCTGCCACATTGCTCCTCTATCCACTCTATCATATGCCTTTTCTAAATCCATAAATGCAATAAAAACTTCCCTATCTTTATCTAAATACTGTTCACATATATGCTTCAATGTAAACACCTGATCTACACATCCCCTACCCACTCTAAAACCTCCTTGCTCATCCGCAATCCTACATTCTGTCTTACCTCTAATTCTTTCAATTATAACCCTACCGTACACTTTTCCTGGTATACTCAGTAAGCTTATTCCTCTATAATTTTTACAGTCTCTTTTGTCCCCTTTCCCTTTATATAAAGGGACTATACATGCTCTCTGCCAATCCCTAGGTACCTTCCCCTCTTTCATACATTTATTGAACAAAAGTACCAACCACTCCAACACTATATCCCCCCCTGCTTTTAACATTTCTGTCATGATCCCATCAGTTCCAGCTGCTTTACCCCCTTTCATTTTACGTAATGCCTCACGTACCTCCCCCACACTTACATTCTGCTCTTCTTCACTCCTAAAAGATGGTATACCTCCCTGACCAGTGCATGAAATTACTGCCTCTGTTTCTTCCTTAACATTTAAAAGTTCCTCAAAATATTCTCGCCATCTACCCAATACCTCCATCTCCCCATCTACTAACTCCCCTACTCTGTTTTTAACTGACAAATCCATATTTTCCCTAGGCTTTCTTAACTTGTTAAACTCACTCCAAAATTTTTTCTTATTTTCATTAAAATTTCTTGACAGTGCCTCTCCCACTCTATCATCTGCTCTCCTTTTGCACTCTCTCACCACTCTCTTTACCTTTCTTTTACTCTCCATATACTCTGCTCTTCTTATAACACTTCTGCTTTGTAAAAACCTCTCATAAGCTACCTTTTTCTCTTTTATCACACCCTTTACTTCATCATTCCACCAATCACTCCTCTTTCCTCCTGCCCCCACCCTCCTATAACCACAAACTTCTGCCCCACATTCTAATACTGCATTTTTAAAACTATTCCAACCCTCTTCAACCCCCCCACTACTCATCTTTGCACTAGCCCACCTTTCTGCCAATAGTCGCTTATATCTCACCCGAACTTCCTCCTCCCTTAGTTTATACACTTTCACCTCCCTCTTACTTGTTGTTGCCACCTTCCTCTTTTCCCATCTACCTCTTACTCTAACTGTAGCTACAACTAAATAATGATCCGATATATCAGTTGCCCCTCTATAAACATGTACATCCTGGAGCCTACCCATCAACCTTTTATCCACCAATACATAATCTAATAAACTACTTTCATTACGTGCTACATCATACCTTGTATATTTATTTATCCTCTTTTTCATAAAATATGTATTACTTATTACCAAATTTCTTTCTACACATAGCTCAATTAAAGGCTCCCCATTTACATTTACCCCTGGCACCCCAAATTTACCTACTACTCCTTCCATAACATTTTTACCCACTTTAGCATTGAAATCCCCAACCACCATTACTCTCACACTTGATTCAAAACTCCCCACGCATTCACTCAACATTTCCCAAAATCTCTCTCTCTCCTCTACACTTCTCTCTTCTCCAGGTGCATACACGCTTATTATAACCCACTTTTCACATCCAATCTTTATTTTACTCCACATAATCCTTGAATTAATACATTTATAGTCTCTCTTTTCCTGCCATAGCTTATCCTTCAACATTATTGCTACTCCTTCTTTAGCTCTAACTCTATTTGAAACCCCTGACCTAATCCCATTTATTCCTCTCCACTGAAACTCTCCCACCCCCTTCAGCTTTGTTTCACTTAAAGCCAGGACATCCAGCTTCTTCTCATTCATAACATCCACAATCATCTCTTTCTTATCATCTGCACAACATCCACGCACATTCAGACTTCCCACTTTGACAATTTTCTTCTTCTTATTCTTTTTAGTAATCTTTACAGGAAAAGGGGTTACTAGCCCATTGTTCCCGGCATTTTAGTTGACTTTTACAACACGCATGGCTTACGGAGGAAAGATTCTTATTCCACTTCCCCATGGATATAAAAGGAAAATTAATAAGACCAAGAACTATTAAGATAAAATCAAAGAAAACTCAGATGAGTGTGTATAAATAAATGTGTACATGTATGTGTAGTGTGACCTAAGTGTAAGTAGAAGTAGCAAGACATCCCTGTAATCTTGCATATTTATGAGACAGACAAAAGACATCAGCAATCCTACCATCATGTAAAACAATCACAGGCTTCGTTTTACACTCACTTGGCAGGACGGTAGTACCTCCCTGGGTGGTTGCTGTCTACCAACCTACTACATTTTTATAATAATAAATTACAATCAACTGCCTCTCACGACACGAAGTCAGTCACACGACACTGTTCAGTGTACACTACAACCAGGCCATCTTCAGTGTCCCACGACACCCTTTTCATCTCAGTGTTCCACTACGGTCCTGTGCATATCTCAGTGTTCCACTCCATCGTACGTCCCTCAGTGTCACACTACGGTCCTGGCCCAGTTCAGTGTAACACTCCAACCTTTTCTTCATGTAATGTCCCACTAAACAGCATCTGACGACTCCGGCCCACAGTTGATCAACGTAGACGGTGAGTCCACAGACATCACCGGTAGTCCAGTAAATCCTCTCCAAAGGCGGTTGACACACCGCTAGCCGAACACCATGCTGCAAGCTCACTGAATGCGGCCGTCAAGTAACCGAGGCCAACAGACTCAGTGAGCTGCGGTGAGCGGTTCTTCTAACGCCAGTAGATAGGTACGATTCGGTGGTCAGGTACCTACTGCATAGACGTGTACCCTGAGGAGTTCAGGTACTTAATGTTGAAGCCAGTAGACGTGTACCCTTCGGTGGTCAGGTACCTACTGCTTAGGTGTGTACAGCGAGGCGCTCAGGTACATAATATTTCTAAAGCCAGTAGACGTGTACCCTTCGGTGGTCAGGTACCTACTGCTTAGGTGTGTACAGCGAGGCGCTCTGGTACATACTGTTACTAAAGCCAGTAGACGTGTACCCTTCGGTGGTCAGGTACCTACTGCTTAGGTGTGTACAGCGAGGCGCTCTGGTACATACTGTTACTAAAGCCAGTAGACGTGTACCCTTCGGTGGTCAGGTACCTACTGCTTAGGTGTGTACCGTGAGGCACTCAGGCTCTTACTGCTCTAAGGCCGGCTCAGCAGCCCCCACATTGGGTTTGATGACGCACCCAGTGGTACTGCCGGCCGGCAGGTTAACTATTTAACCGCTAGTTTGGCAGGGGCCGCAACACCCCCACCACAAAAGGACCGACACACAAAGATCAATGTAATATGTATCCCGAACCGTCATCCCGGATATGATCGTCCAGAAATCATTCTAGATAATCATTATCCTCCCGGACAGGCCACTCATATATTACAAAAAAGTAATTTTTAAGAGAAGATGAGAGAGATGTTAAGATTTACTCCTTTTGTAATAAAGAGTTCGGGATACATAAATACACACATTAATATAAATTAATCTTTAATATATAAAAATCAACTATCTTTGGTCTAGAGGTATTTGAACTATGATATAATAATAATATGTACATGTTACTATAATAAATTATAATCAGCATTTTACTAAAATATAATTAATAACCCTACACAGGGTACAACTCTTGACACTACTGTCACTATATATATATATCTCTATGCTAAAACAATAAATTATAAATAACATTTTTATAATAATAAATTACAATCAACTGCCTCTCACGACACGAAGTCAGTCACACGACACTGTTCAGTGTACACTACAACCAGGCCATCTTCAGTGTCCCACGACACCCTTTTCATCTCAGTGTTCCACTACGGTCCTGTGCATATCTCAGTGTTCCACTCCATCGTACGTCCCTCAGTGTCACACTACGGTCCTGGCCCAGTTCAGTGTAACACTCCAACCTTTTCTTCATGTAATGTCCCACTAAACAGCATCTGACGACTCCGGCCCACAGTTGATCAACGTAGACGGTGAGTCCACAGACATCACCGGTAGTCCAGTAAATCCTCTCCAAAGGCGGTTGACACACCGCTAGCCGAACACCATGCTGCAAGCTCACTGAATGCGGCCGTCAAGTAACCGAGGCCAACAGACTCAGTGAGCTGCGGTGAGCGGTTCTTCTAACGCCAGTAGATAGGTACGATTCGGTGGTCAGGTACCTACTGCATAGACGTGTACCCTGAGGAGTTCAGGTACTTAATGTTGAAGCCAGTAGACGTGTACCCTTCGGTGGTCAGGTACCTACTGCTTAGGTGTGTACAGCGAGGCGCTCAGGTACATAATATTTCTAAAGCCAGTAGACGTGTACCCTTCGGTGGTCAGGTACCTACTGCTTAGGTGTGTACAGCGAGGCGCTCTGGTACATACTGTTACTAAAGCCAGTAGACGTGTACCCTTCGGTGGTCAGGTACCTACTGCTTAGGTGTGTACAGCGAGGCGCTCTGGTACATACTGTTACTAAAGCCAGTAGACGTGTACCCTTCGGTGGTCAGGTACCTACTGCTTAGGTGTGTACCGTGAGGCACTCAGGCTCTTACTGCTCTAAGGCCGGCTCAGCAGCCCCCACATTGGGTTTGATGACGCACCCAGTGGTACTGCCGGCCGGCAGGTTAACTATTTAACCGCTAGTTTGGCAGGGGCCGCAACAGTATGAAATAAAATCACAGAAATACTACATGCTTAATGATGGGGATACAGTCTGAGAAATGCATTGCTGTTTGAACATCATAGAGTGTACTAACACAAACCTAGATGTTATAGCCTACTTCACACACAGGCTATATGATATAGCCTAGAAAGAGGACACTAGAATAATAATATAAAGTACAGTATAGTAAATATATAAACCAATAACATAGTTGTTTATTGTCAAGTACTATTATGTACTGTTCATATTTTTATATGACTGGCAGTGCAGTAGGTTTGTTTACACCAGCATCTCCATAAACATGAGTAATGCATTCTGCTATGACGTCACTAGGCATTTAGGGATTTTTCAGCTTCATTATAATCTTATGGGACCACTGTCATAGGTGCAGTCTGTTGTTGACCAAAATGTCGTTATGTAGTACATGACTCGGTACAGCCATTGGCCTTTGATCTGTCATCAAAAGTTGCTGATTCCTCTAAATTCAGAAATTAACATCTAACATTTATTTGTTCATAAACTTGCATCATTTTATTCAATATTTATACAGAATTCTGTCACACCATATTCGTACTTTATATGTAATATGTCTCTAAATGATTGTAATTTTGCATATGTTTTGAAAACCTGCAGAATATGAATACCGTACACATAAGTAATACAAGTCATATCATTGATTCAATGTTTTAATATTTTTATTGCTACTGTTATTATTTTTTACTTAGTACACCAGCTGTCTTTCACTGAGGCAGAGTGACTCAAAAATGAAGAAACAAAAGTTTTTTCTTTTTACATTTAGTAATTTATACAGGAGAAAGGGTTACTAATAGTATTTGAAAGCTTATACAAAACTTCATAATTTTTTTTTTTTTTCAACAAGTCGGCCGACTCCCACCGAGGCAGGGTGACCCAAAAAAGAAAGAAAATCCCCAAAAAGAAAATGCTTTCATCATCATTCAACACTTTCACCACACTCACACATTATCACTGTTTTTGCAAAGGTGCTCAGAATACAACAGTTTAGAAGCATATACATATAAAGATACACAACATATCCCTCCAAACTGCCAATATCCCAAACCCCTCCTTTAAAGTATAGGCATTGTACTTCCCATTTCCAGGACTCAAGTCCGACTATATGAAAATAACCGGTTTCCCTGAATCCCTTCACTAAATATTACCCTGCTCACACTCCAACAGATCGTCAGGTCCCAAGAACCATTCGTCTCCATTCACTCCTATCTAACACGCTCACGCACGCTTGCTGGAAGTCCAAGCCCCTCGCCCACAAAACCTTTTTTACCCCCTCTCTCCAACCCTTTCGAGGACAACCCCTACCCTGCCTTTCTTCCCCTATAGATTTATATGCTTTCCATGTCATTCTACTTTGATCAATTCTCTCTAAATGACCAAACCACCTCAACAACCCCTCTTCTGCCCTCTGACTAATACTTTTATTAACTCCACACCTTTTCCTAATTTCCACACTCCGAATTTTCTGCATAATATTTACACCACACATTGCCCTTAAACAGGACATCTCCACTGCCTCCAACCGTCTCCTCGCTGCTGCATTTACCACCCAAGCTTCACACCCATATAAGAGTGTTGGTACTACTATACTTTCATACATTCCCTTCTTTGCCTCCATCCTCATAAAAACTCATTACAGCATTTAATAACTTACCACCTATTCCATATACTACTTGCAACATCTGCCACATTGCTCCTCTATCCACTCTATCATATGCCTTTTCTAAATCCATAAATGCAATAAAAACTTCCCTACCTTTATCTAAATACTGTTCACATATATGCTTCAATGTAAACACTTGATCTACACATCCCCTACCAACTCTGAAACCTCCTTGCTCATCCGCAATCCTACATTCTGTCTTACCTCTAATTCTTTCAATTATAACCCTACCGTACACTTTTTCCTGGTATACTCAGTAAACTTATTCCTCTATAATTTTTACAGTCTCTTTTGTCCCCTTTCCCTTTATATAAAGGGACTATACATGCTCTCCGCCAATCCCTAGGTACCTTCCTCTCTTTCATACATTTATTAAAGAAAAGTACCAACCACTCCAACACTATATCCCCCCCTGCTTTTAACATTTCTGTCATGATCCCATCAGTTCCAGCTGCTTTACCCCCTTTCATTCTACGTAATGCCTCACGTACCTCCCCCACACTTACATTCTGCTCTTCTTCACTCCTAAAAGATGGTATACCTCCCTGACCAGTGCATGAAATTACCGCCTCTCTTTCTTCCTTAACATTTAAAAGTTCCTCAAAATATTCTCGCCATCTACCTAATACCTCCATCTCCCTATCTACTAACTCTCCTACTCTGTTTTTAACTGACAAATCCATACTTTCCCTAGGCTTTCTTAACTTGTTTAACTCACTCCAAAATTTTTTCTTATTTTCATTAAAATTTCTTGACAGTGCCTTTCCCACTCTATCATCTGCTCTCCTTTTGCACTCTCTCACCACTCTCTTCACCTTTCTTTTACTCTCCATATACTCTGCTCTTCTTATAACACTTCTGCTTTGTAAAAACCTCTCATAAGCTACCTTTTTCTCTTTTATCACACCCTTTACTTCATCATTCCACCAATCACTCCTCTTTCCTCCTGCCCCCACCCTCCTATAACCACAAACTTCTGCCTCACATTCTAATACTGCATTTTTAAAACTATTCCAACCCTCTTCAACCCCCCCCACTACTCATCTTTGCACTAGCCCACCTTTCTGGCAATAGTCGCTTATATCTCACCCGAACTTCCTCCTCCCTTAGTTTATACACTTTCACCTTCCTCTTACCTGTTGATGCCACCTTCCTCTTTTCCCATCTACCTCTTACTCTAACTGTAGCTACAACTAAATAATGATCCGATATATCAGTTGCCCCTCTATAAACATGTACATCCTGGAGACTACCCATCAACCTTTTATCCACCAATACATAATCTAATAAACTACTTTCATTACGTGCTACATGATACCTTGTATATTTATTTATATAATAGTTTCATTAATGCTTCATTGGCTGTCCACTCATGTTTCAGTACTATTGCCAAATCAAGGCCTTCCTATATCCTTTTCTAATCCTAAATATATCCAACTTGATTCCCATGTTGCAGTTTTACCCTTGGTTAGATGTTTTTGCATTTTATTTATATCCCCTTTTTTAAATTGTTTTTTCCTTTTTCATACTTCAACCACATCACCTTAATTTATGTCTGTCCAGAGTGTATAGGTTCATTGCTTTTACCAGCGTAGGTAAGGATACTGGTATGGAATCATTTTCATTCTCGGCATATTCTCCTACACATCTGTTCCTACTGTATTATGCTGACCTGATCTATCCCACAAACACTACTGTAAGAGGCTTTACAAATGAGCTGGGTATATTGACTCTTCTGTTACATATACAGTACTTCTGATATAGTATAAGGAATTGTTTTAACTATAGCAAATACATTTGCTCCCTGCCCCATTGCTTGGTTGCCTTTCCACAGTGGTGGGGTTTGTGCCTAGGGGTAGGGCCTCTTCTCTAGGAGGGGTGCGACAATTCCCACAGGGTGCTGGCCTGACAAAGAATCCAGCATCTCCTTTGGCACAAATGGTAGGGATGTTTATCCTTTAGTCTAAATTTCATGACACCAAGGTAATGACATGGAATAAATTATGGATGTGGATTGTGGAATGTGAAAAATAGTCTTTGAATAATTTTACTTGCTTTGTGATTATGATTTACATAGTACAAATGAATTGGTCATGAGAAGACTTCAGAGGAAACTGGATCATTTCCTATGCCAAGTACCTGATCAACCAGGTTGTGATTGTTATAAGGACCAACAGGCTACTAGCAGCAGTAGCCTAGTTGAACCAGCACCCAATTATTGCTAGGCTAGTAGAGTTGAAAAGTTCCTGAAATTTGTCATAGGTACATAAAAGCTAAGCAAGTTAAAATTTGATGAACGCAGTATGTCTCATAATGAGGTTTAATATCTGTTTATATTTGGGCAACTGGCTGCTGATCCAATAGCCTCGGCCATTTAAAATACTGGTCTCAGAAGCCTGTATATCTCGTTGATTGTTTATAAATTTAGTTTGAAGTGCCTCTTCACCTAATTCTTGCACTATGAAATGTAAATACTGTTAGTGTAATTGTATTATGATATAAATTCATGTATTTTAAATTGTATTATTATTATATTTCTAGATTGCATATTGCAGTTTACAAATAAGCCAAATGAAGGAGTAAATGAGAACATTGGAGGTGAAGTATTGTCACTCACACAGGGTGTTACTAAAGACAACATTAACAGCAAAACCACAGAAACCATAGAGAATGCCAGCAGTAAGTACAGTACAGACCAGTTATTGACTATTTTCCTTTTAAGGTTTTATAAATACAGTCTATGTATTCTTTTTTTGGTGATGTATACCTGTAATACAGTACAGTGGAACCTCGGTTTTCATATGCCCTAGTTGGAGACAATTCTTGAAGAAAATTCTCTATAAAGTGTATTTTTTGTTAATGTTTTTGGGTGTCTGGAACAGAATCAGTTAATCCATTCTAGACAAGCAAAGATATTAATCCTTTCAGGGTTTCTGACGTACTAGTATGGATTATGCACAAGGGTTATTGACGTACTAGAACGCCTAAATTCTAGCGCCTTCAAATCTAGCCAGAGAAAACTGGTAGGCCTACATATGAAAGAATGGGTCTATGTGGTCAATGTGCGCAGTATAAAAAAAATCCTGCAGCACACAGCGCGTAATGAGAAAAAAAAAACTTTGACCGTGTTTTTGGATTAACTCTTTGACTGTTTTGGTCGTATATAAACATCTTACGAGCCACCGTGTTTGACGTACGTATATATATTCATAAATTCTAGCGGCTTCAAATCAAGCAGGAGAAAGCTGGTAGGCCCACATGTGAGAGAATGGGTCTGTGTGGTCAGTGTGCACCATATAAAAAAAATCCTGGAGCACGCAGTGCATAATGAGAAAAAAAAACTCCGACCTTTTTTTTTTTTAATTAACCCTTAAACGGTCCAAACAGATTGACGTTCAGATTCGTAGTGCTACAAAAGTAAATCTACTTTTTTTTTACATATTTTCAAATATAACAAAAAAAATGTAGGTAAAAGTTTTTTTACATGTTTTCAAAGGTAAAACAAAAAAGAAGATCTACATTTTTTTACATACTTTCAGATGTTGAAAAAACGTATATATACGTTTGGACCATTTAAGGGTTAAAACGCCGACTTTGTGGTCTATTTTCGTATAGTATTTATGGTCGTATTCTCGTTTTCTTGGTCTCATTTGATAGAATGGAAAACATATTATAGAAATAGAGGTGATTTTGATTGGTTTTACTAAAAAACAACCTGGAAATGGAGCTCAAAGTAGGGGAAATGTTTAATTTTTGCCGATGTTCAAAAGTTAACAAATGATGTCGTTGTCCAATAAATGTCCAACTAGCCATTCTAATATGCAGCCATGAATGGGTTGACATTATTTGTACAATTATTACAGTATTGCAGTAGTCTGAATAACAGTAAATATTCTATTTTTTTGTTTGAATAAAAATTAAAAATAGAAAGCAAGAGTAATATCAGAGGGGCCTGGAAACATGACTGATGAACAAAGAAAATGTTATTTTAGAGCCAGGAATGTCTGCATTGTTCATTCTGGACCTTATTTTGAAATTGTCATATTTTTTAATTTTTGTGAAATTGGCCAAATTGTAAATTTCTGACCACATTATTGGGTAGTTGACATAGGTAAATAGGCAGTTTCTTGTACTCAGTCGATAGAAAAAACAGAGTTTTAAAGAAATAGCTATGAGTTTGGTCGACTAGAACAATGGAATTAGCCGAAAATAGGGCTCAAAGTGGGCGAAATCGCCGATTTGTAAATATCGCCGAGGTCGTTAGCTTTGTGAGAGCGTAATTCCGTCAGTTTTCCATCAAATTTTGTTCTTTTGGTGTCATTACAATCGGGAAAAGATTCTCTTATCATTTCATAAGAAAAATATATTTTTTTTTTTTAATTTTTCGACACCAGGAGACACCTCAGGATTGGGAGTTGCAACACTCAAGGGGTTAAAACAGCGAATTTGCACTGTATTTTAGTATGGTATTTATGGTTGTATTCTAGTTTTCCAGGTCTCATTTTATAGAATGGTAAACATATTACAGAAATTGAGATGATTTTGATTGGTTTCACAATGAAAAGTACCTTGAAATTGAGCTCAAAGTAGCAGAAATGTTCGATTTTTACCAAAGCTCAAAAGTAAACAAATCATGCCAAGCATCCAATACACGTCAACTAGTGAGTCTAATATTCTTTCACAAGTGCGCTGATATTATTTATACCATTTCTACACTAATGCAGTAGTCTGCATAACAGTAAATCTATTTTTTGTGAGAATAAAAATTCAAAGTGGAAAGCAAAAGAAATGTAAGAGGGGCCTGGGGACATGACTGACAAACAGAGAACTTGTTATTTTAGTGCCAGGAATGTCTGTCTTGTTTATTCCGGACCCTATTTGGAAACTGGCATCTTCTGAAATTTGTGTGAAATTGGCAAAATTGCCAATTTCTAAAGACTTTATTGGATAGTTGAAATTGGTAATTTACGAGTATATATACGTCAAACATGGTACCTCGTAAGACGTATATATACGGCCGTGACAGTCAAAGGGTTAAGAAAAGATAATTTTTTTTTCCGAAAAATTTTCGACCCTGAGAAGGAGTTCTGGAGAGGGCCTCTTGACCCTGAGATGGTTAACAAAAAATACATTTTATAGAGAATTTTCTCCAGAATTGTCTCCAGCTAGGGGATATGAAAACCGAAGTTCCACTGTATTTATAATATATTTTCAGAATTACTGAAAGATGAGAGCATAATCCAGAGTGTACCAGAAAACCCCAGTGATCTTCCATCAATTGATGATGTAATTGTACTTGATGCCACAGGTGAAGCCAGTGAAAGTGTAATAGAAGACAGCTCGTATGGTTAGTACAGTACAGGTTCCTATGTCTTTTTATTGTTTTTCATTCCACTTGGTGAGGAGGTGTGCTACAGGTAATCTTTAACCTTTTAACTGTAACCAGTGTATTAGTATGAAGTAATAACTGTATCCAATGTACTATTTTTTTTTTTTAACTCACTGGCTGTTTCCCACTGAGGCAGGGTGACCAGAAAAAGAAGAAACAGTTTTATCATCACTAGCTTCATCACTGTCTTGCCAGAGACATGCTGATACTACAGTTCAAAAGCTGCAACATATCTCCACCCCTCCGTGACTTTAAAAATGCCACTTACCGTTACTTTTGACCTCAGAATAAATGTTTGGGTCTCTTACAGCGTTGGTAAAAATCTAAGACCAGATCAGGTCATGTAGTGCATCATGGGTAACACTGCATAACTAACATATGTAAACAGTGAAACCAAGACCTTTTATTCCAGCAGCAACTTCCCTACTGGCAAACAGGGCATGAAACTACCAAGAAGATTCCTTATTCATTCCATAATCATTATAATTTCATGATACTTACAGTGGAATTCAGCCAGAGCACATTATGTAGATTTAACCTAGGATCACCCAATATATTCAGTGTATTTTGATGAATATTATACCTTTAAATAATTGTAATATAAGATTTTCATGCAAGTATGTTGTACACTGGTCTTGAAAACACAGTTGATGTGGACTGAAAAATTACATCATACTTATATATTCAGGATATTCTCTGAAACCTAAATATACATTACAGGCAGGCCTTGCTTTACAGTGCTATGCTTTATGGCAATTCACTTTGACCAGAAATTTGTTGATACAGCTCCCTGATTTCCTATTATGGTGTCCATGCACCACTGTGTTTACATCCTCTGTGAGCTCCACGTCTCTTGATTATGTCTGGAAAGTTTTCAGAATTTCAAATGTTTTAAAAGTTATTGCATGTATTTTTTTATTTTTTACAAACTGGCCATATCCCATGAAAGCAGGGTAACTCAAAAAAAAAAAAAAAGTCTTTCTTTCTTTTTACACTTAGTAATTTATACAGAATGGATCAAAGTAGAATGACATGGAAAACATATAAATCTATAGGGGAAGGAAGGAGGGGTAGGGGTCGTCCTCAAAAGGGTTGGAAAGAGGGGGTAAAGGAGGTTTTGTGGGCGAGGGGCTTGGACTTCCAGCAAGCGTGCATGAGCGTGTTAGATAGGAGTGAATGGAGACGAATGATACTTGGGACCTGACGATCTGTTGGAGTATGAGCAGGGTAATATTTAGTGAAAGGATTCAGGGAAACCGGTTATTTTCATATAGTCGGACTTGAGTCCTGGAAATGGGAAGTACAATGCCTGCACTTTAAAGGAGAGGTTTGGGATATTGGCAGTTTGGAGGGATATGTTGTGTATCTTTATACGTATATGCTTCTAAACTGTTGTATTCTGAGCACCTCTGCAAAAGCAGTGATAATGTGTGAGTGTGGTGAAAGTGTTGAATGATGATGAAAATATTTTCTTTTTGGGGATTTTCTTTCATTTTTGGGTCACCCTGCCTCGGTGGGAGTCGGCCGACTTGTTGAAAAAAAAAAAATTATACAGAAGGGAGCCCCTTGTTCCTGGCATTATACAACATGCATAGCTTATGGAGGAAGATTCTTATCCACTTCCCCATGGAGGTAAGAGGAAATAAAGAAGAACAAGAACTGTTAAGAAAATAGAAGAAAACACAGATGGGTGTGTAAATATATATGCATATATATACAGTACATATTATAGGTAGTAGGTTGGTAAATAGCAACTGCCCAGGGAGGTACTACCGTCCTGCCAAGTGAGTGTAAAATGGAAACCTGTAATTGTTTTACATGATGGTGGGATTGCTGGTGTCTTTTTTCTGTCTCATAAACATGCAAGGTTTCAGGTACGTCTTGCTGCTTCTACTTACACTTAGGTCACACTACACATGTACAAGCATATATATACACACCCCTTTGGGTTTTCTTCTATTTTCTTGCTAGTTCTTGTTCTTGTTTATTTCCTCTTACCTCCATGGGGAAGTGGAACAGAATTCTTCCTCCATAAGCCATGCGTGTCGTAAGAGGCGACTAAAATACCGGGAGCAAGGGGCTAGTAACCCCTTCTCATGTATATATTACTAAATGTAAAAGGAGAAACTTTTGTTTTTCCTTTTGGGCTCCCTGCCTCAGTGGGATACGGCCTGTTTGTTGAAAGAAGAAAGTATATACATGTGTAGTGTTACCTAAGTGTAAGTAGAAGTAGTAAGATATACCTGTTTTTCCATGTGTTTAGGACACACAAGAAAGACACCAGCAATTCTACCATCATGTAAAACCATTACAGGTATCTGTTTCAGTCACTTGGCAGGATGGGAGTACCTCCCTGGGTGGTTGCTGTCTATCAACCTACTACCTAGTTATATATTTTTTTTTTTTAACACATTGGCCATTTCCCACCAAGACAGGGTATATTATATTGTTTTACTATAGTGTAATATTTTTGTATCAGCATTACTTTTATTATTATTATTATTATTATTATTATTTTTTTTTTTCAACAAGTCGGCCATCTCCCACCGAGGCAGGGTGACCCAAAAGAGAAAGAAAATCCCCAAAAATGAAAATACTTTCATCATCATTCAACACTTTCACCACACTCACACATTATCACTGCTTTTGCAGAGGTGCTCAGAATACAACAGTTTAGAAGCATATACGTATAAAGATACACAACATATCCCTCCAAACTGCCAATATCCCAAACCCCTCCTTTAAAGTGCAGGCATTGTGCTTCCCATTTCCAGGACTCAAGTCCGACTATATGAAAATAACCGGTTTCCTTGAATCCCTTCACTAAATATTACCCTGCTCACACTCCAACAGATCGTCAGGTCCCAAGTATCATTCGTCTCCTTTCACTCCTATCTAACACGCTCATGCACGCTTGCTGGAAGTCCAAGCCCCTTGCCCACAAAGCCTCCTTTACCCCCTCTTTCCAACCCTTTTGATGACGACCCCTACCCCTCCTTCCTTCCCCTATAGATTTATATGCTTTCCATGTCATTCTACTTTGATCCATTCTCTCTAAATGACCAAACCACCTCAACAACCCCTCTTCTGCCCTCTGACTAATACTTTTATTAACTCCACACCTCCTAATTTCCACACTCCGAATTTTCTGCATAATATTTACACCACACATTGCCCTTAGACAGGACATCTCCACTGCCTCCAACCGTCTCCTCGCTGCTGCATTTACCACCCAAGCTTCACATCCATGTAAGAGTGTTGGTACTACTTTACTTTCATACATTCCCTTCTTTGCCTCCATAGATAACGTTTTTTGACTCCACATATACCTCAACGCACCACTCACCTTTTTTCCCTCATCAATTCTATGATTATTATTATTATTAAATTGAATATATTTAATATTGCAGAAGTTGCAATGCCAGAGGGAGTGTGTCTAGACATAGATGGGGATGAAACCAATATTACTGTGAAGACGGCATTTGAGTCTCAAGCACCTGTGGATATAACACCTTCTTATGAAACAGTATGTCACTAAGTATTCCACATCTGTTATTTGTATTATCTTTAACTTGTTAATAAATTATTATATGTGCCTGAATTATTGAAATTGTATTACAGTAGTTTATAATTATTTATTTAAATGTGTCTAAATTGTCACCCATAAATGTATTACTTGTAGGTAATAGGTTGGTAAACAGCAACCACCCAGGGAGGTACTACCATCCTGCTAAGTGAGTGTAAAACGAAAGCCTGTAATTGTTTTACATGATGGTAGGATTGCTGGTGTCCATTTTTCTGTCTCATAAACTTGCAAGGTTTCAGGTACGTCTTGCTACTTCTACTTACACTTAGGGCACACTACACATACATGTACAAGCATATATATATACACCCCTCTGGGTTTTCTTCTGTTTTCTTACTAGTTCTTGTTCTTGTTTATTTTCTCTTACCTCCATGGGGAAGTGGAACAGAATTCTTCCTCCGTAAGCCATGTGTGTTGTAAGAGGCGACTAAAATGCCAGGAGCAAGGAGCTAGTAACCCCTTCTCCTGTATATATTACTGAGTGTGAAAGGCGAAACTTATTTTCTCTTTTGGGCCACCCCACCTCGGTGGGATATGGCCGGTGTGTTGAAAGAAGAAAGAAAGAATATAAAATATGAAGTAACTTTTAAAAACACTTGAAATTTTGGAGTTTCCAGACATGGAGAGACTTAGTGCTTACGGATCTCACATAGAATGTAAACAAACCGGGTGGGGCACGGTAACCACATTAGAAAGTCAGGTGGGGGGGAGCCGTGTAGAGAGTTTTGGTCATAATTTGAAATGACCGTATCAGCAGAACGCCGTAAAGCGGGGCCCTACTGTATATGAATATTTATGCATTTCATTATTTTTTTGTGTTGCAGGACTTTTCTGGTGTGCTTAATGACATTGAGTACAGCATGATAACCGGCAAGAGAATCAACGATGCACGACCAAAGAAGCGATGCTTTAACTGTTTGGCTGATCACAACTTATCAGAATGTCCAGACCCGCTAGACCATGGGAAAATTTCCGCAAACCGGAGAAAGCACATGACTACTCGAGGATCTAACGTGTAAGATATTTAAGTCTTTGTATTAAATGTTAAAATGAGACATGCATTTTATATTTCATAGCTAACCCACAAACTTGAGGTGATACTTCATTTCACTCTGGACAATTATCAACATAGTCTTGTTTTTTTTTTTTTTTTTTTTTTTTTTTTTTTTTTTGTCTTCCAAAGAAATTATCTCCAGAGTTATAATTTTTATTTTGTAGTCTATACTGTACTTTTTATTTCTTGTATCATTGTTGTTAAACATATTTGAGTTTTTTATTTGGTCTATATTTGTGCAGATGCAATGCATATGCATTTTGTAGTTTTCTTCTAACATTTACAGTCCAAAGCAGATTAACATCCTTTTGAAATGTGCAGTACTTATACACTTGTAATTTTTTGGTTTGCCATTAAACTTTGTATATTCGTTTACATTGGAGTCAAGACCCTAGCAGATATGGGGAGTACCCCAATTTAACTCTGAATGACATTTTTGGAAATACAATAGGGCCCCCACATCCACAGATTCAATGTCTGCAGTTTCAGTTATCTACTGTTTACTGTGACCCAAAAATAATCCTTCATTTTGCTTAATAATGGCCTCAAAGTGCAAAAGTAGTGATGCTGGCAGTTCAAAGCCTGAGAGAAGCTGTGAAATGCTTCCCATAAATGAAAAAGTGATAATTCTAGACTTACTTTGCTTAATTTATCAATTAAACTTTATCATAGGTATGATGAGAGAAAAAAGGTGAGTGGTGCGTTGAGGTATATGTGGAGACAAAAAACGTCTACGGAGGCAAAGAAGGGAATGTATGAAAGTATAGTAGTACCAACACTCTTATATGGGTGTGAAGCTTGGGTTGTGAATGCAGCAGCGAGGAGACGGTTGGAGGCAGTGATGTCCTGTCTAAGGGCAATGTGTGGTGTAAATGTTATGCAGAGAATTCGGAGTGTGGAAATTAGGAGAAAGTGTGGAGTTAATAAAAGTATTAGTCAGAGGGGTTGTTGAGGTGGTTTGGTCATTTAGAGAGAATGGATCAAAGTAGAATGACATGGAGAGCATTTAAACCTGTAGGGGAAGGAAGGTGGGGTAGGGGTCGTCCTCAAAAAGGTTGGAAGGAAGGGGTAAGGGAGGTTTTGTGGGTGAGGGGCTTGGACTTCCAGCAGGCGTGCATGAGCGTGTTCGATAGGAGTGAATGGAGACTAATGGTATTTGGGACCTGACGATCTGTTGGAGTGTGAGCAGGGTAATATTTAGTGAAGGGATTCAAGGAAACCGGTTATTTTTATATAGCCGGAATTGAGTCCTGGAAATAGGAAGTACAATGCCTGCACTCTAAAGGAGGGGTTTTGGGATATTAGCAATTTGGAGGGATATGTTGTGTATCTTTATACGTATATGCTTCTAAACTGTTGTGTTCTGAGCATCTCTGCAAAAACAGTGATTATGTGTGAGTGAGGTGAAAGTGTTGAATGATGATGAAAGTATTTTCTTTTTGGGGATTTTTTCTTTCTTTTTGGGTCACCTTGCCTCAGTGGGAGACGGCCGACTTGTTAAAAAAAAAAAAGTATGTAAAGGAAAAATGACATATATATAGGGTTTGCTACTATCCATGGTTTTGGGTATCCTTGGTATGTCTTGGAACACATCGCCTGCGGATACAATGGAACTACTGTACTTCTGTTTCTTTCACACTTCTCTGGTATGGAAGGACTTGTTCATTTCACCTTTAATGTATGCATAAACAAGTTAGAGAGACTACGCAAAACAAGTTCATATGAGTCTCAATAAAATCCTCATGAAGTAGAAAGATGTCATCAATATATCTCTTATAATGTTTAAGATACCTTTCACTACTGTCTTAGTTTTCTAATAAGATAAACTTATTTAAGGATTATCTAAATTCCAAGTACAAATTCATAAATATATAATATTTTATTTGAGTTAATGATGTTTATTCCTAGTCAAGTACGTACTTTCAAAATGAATAGAAAATGGAAAGAAATAAAATTAGCATACTTTTATTGCAGGAGATATCATGAAGACAGTGAAAATAAATTTGGACACTTCCAGCCTGGGAAGCTTAGTGAAGGTCTTCGACATGCTTTAGGACTTAAACCACACCAGTTACCTCTATATATCTATCGAATGCGTGTTTTAGGGTATCCACCTGGGTGGCTTTTGGATGCTGAGGTTCACCAAGCAGATGTGAAAATGTATGATGCTTCTGGGGAGAGTAAGTCTATTTTGTATTGAATTTCTTATGTATGATTAGTTGTTTCCAGATATAAAATAGTGAGTGTGAATGATGGTGAAAGTATATACTGTATTTGGGTCACCATACCTCAGTGGAAGATGGCCAGTGTGTTAAAAAAAAATATTCCCTTAGCATCAGCAATGATGTTTGAAGAGAAAGAGTGCAAGTAGTGAGATAGCAGGTGTAGAACTTATATTTCATTGATGAAAGAGGGAAAGCATCATGAACTCATGGACCTAGACATAGTATAGATAAAATCTGTTTTGTTTAGTGTATATTTATAGTTTTGTGCTATGATTAAAAGAATGGAAATTATAAACATGGAAATTATAAACATGGGAAGTATAGTGTCTGTACTAAAGGAGGACTTGGGATATTTGCTGTTTGGAGGGACATCTGAACTGTCATATCTGTGTGCCTCTGGCAAGACAGTGATAGTGTGAATGATGGTGAAAGTGTTTCTTTTTCGGGTTGCCCTATCTCCGTGGGAGACAGCCAGTGTGTTAAAAAAAAAAATCTTCTTAAATAGTAAGAGAAAGCTTTAAAAGTAACAATAATCACCTATTCATTCTTCGTCAGCTTTGACACTGGTGTTTATGTGGATATGGCACATTTCTTCCATTTTTACATCTTGCATTCTTCTTTTGCAGGTGTTTCTCATCCAGATACAGAGGAAGGTGAAGAATCCACAACAGTCAAATATAAACCAGAGAGCCTTGTTAGTTATCCTGGCTTCAATGATTCAGTTCCTCGTGGTGTAAAAGATGTGAGTGTATTTGTACAATGATGAAAAACATTTGCCTTCAGCTTTGGTCTGAACATCTTAGAACTTTAGTTCATTGTCTGGGTGCAAGCCTAGAATTTTTTCTTAACTGTTTCTATTCACTTGTTTGCCATTTATGCTAAGATTTATTTGGCTAGATATTTTATTATTAAACAGCATGTAGTAGATCTTTTCTAGATGAAATGTGTCAGCTATCATCCATGTGGGGATATTTTTTAATTTATCAATTACTTTCATTAATGGTGATAGGGTCAGGACCTGAGAAAACGAAAGCAGTGTCATCAACAAATAATATTGATTTTGAGGTGATGGGTTGCATTTGATAGGTAATTGAAACAGAAGGAACAGAAGAGGGCTTGCACCACAGTATATATTTATATCCAAAGGGCAGATAATTTGAGAGAAATTAAAAAGTAAATCTTACAAAACCTCTATTTACATTCACTTATTTTTTGCTTTCTTGTGTATTCCTTAATAGTAATTATTCCTGCCCTGAGATAGGGATGATGATCCTCAGAACCATTAACAGGTAACAAATCAATAATATGCTTGACCTTGTACAGGGGTCTTATTTAAGCCTTTTTTCACCTTTACTCTTCTGTGAGAATTTGCCTTATCTGTTTTTAGTTTACCTGTATGACTGATTTTACAATTAATTTTTTCATATGCTGTATCACATATTTATTTCTATGCATGCTTTTTATAAAAATTCTGTAATCTTCTAGGAATGGCAGCAGTACAATTTCCCACCAATGCAACCTATCCACCAAAGAAGTGAATTTTTGAGATACATGAACATGAACAAGGCTGAGGCATATAAGAAGAAGAAACTTAAGGGCTCTGAACTAAGGAGTAAAAGCCTTAATGATAGTATAGCTTCCGGGGCAGAGATGGAAGTTGATGGTAAGATTACAATATTCTATACACTTCTGATAAAAATGTTGGTCTAAGTGGTGGGATTAAATTATGGGGAATCAAATTCAAAATGGGAACTGACACAGTTACTTTTTGCTGATGATACTGTGCTTATGGGAGATTCTAAAGAAAAATTGCAAAGGTTAGTGGATGAGTTTGAGAATGTGTGTAAAGGTAGAAAGTTAAAAGTGAACATAGAAAAGAGTAAGGTGATGAGGGTATCAAATGATTTAGATAAAGAAAAATTGGATATCAAATTAGGGAGGAGGAGTATGGAAGAAGTGAATGTTTTCAGATACTTGGGAGTTGACGTGTCGGCGGATGGGTTTATGAAGGATGAGGTTAATCATAGAATTGATGAGGGAAAAAAGGTGAGTGGTGCATTGAGGTATATGTGGAGTCAAAAAACGTTATCTATGGAGGCAAAGAAGGGAATGTATGAAAGTATAGTAGTACCAACACTTATATGGATGTGAAGCTTGGGTGGTAAATGCAGCAGCGAGGAGATGGTTGGAGGCAGTGAAGATGTCCTGTCTAAGGGCAATGTGTGGTGTAAATATTATGCAGAAAATTCGGAGTGTGGAAATTAGGAGAAGGTGTGGAGTTAATAAAAGCATTAGTCAGAGGGCAGAAGAGGGGTTGTTGAGGTGGTTTGGTCATTTAGAGAGAATGGATCAAAGTAGAATGACATGGAAAGCATATAAATCTTTAGGGGAAGAAAGGAGGGGTAGGGGTCGTCCTCGAAAGGGTTGGAAAGAGGGGATAAAGGAGGTTTTGTGGGCAAGGGGCTTGGACTTCCAGCAAGCGTGCATGAGCGTGTTAGATAGGAGTGAATGGAGACGAATGATACTTGGGACCTGACAATCTGTTGGAGTGTGAGCAGGGTAATATTTAGTGAAGGGATTCAGGGAAACCGGTTATTTTCATATAGTCGGACTTGAGTCCTGGAAATGGGAAGTACAATGCCTGCACTTTAAAGGAGGGGTTTGGGATATTGGCAGTTTGGAGGGATATGTGTATCTTTATACGTATATGCTTCTAAACTGTTGTGTTCTGAGCACCTCTGCAAAAGCAGTGATAATGTGTGAGTGTGGTGAAAGTGTTGAATGATGATGAAAGTATTTTCTTTTTGGGGATTTTCTTTCTTTTTGGGTCACCCTGCCTCGGTGGGAGACGGCCGACTTGTTGAAAAAAAAAAAATCATATACAAATTCCTACAGGAAATTAATGGAGCTACATTTCATGACACACATCTCTTACCTTTCTTCTAACTTCCACTATTGATAGCAGTCCTTTTAGGTACCATTAGGTAATTACTGATGATGAGGAAAGGGGGATCATAATGTCCATAACAGCATAGTAATCATCCAGTAAACAACATGAGAGTAGTGGTAAATTTCAACTGCAGAGTGGGTTTTTAGGGGTGGGGAGATGGTAGCATAGTTCTTGGATAGAATCATAACACATGAATTGCCCTAGGCCCTGGTGCTGCCTGGCATCTTGTATGTTTTTTTTTTTTTTTTTTTTTTTTTAAGATATATTCACCTGAGGGACTTAACCATGTTTTGCCAAGTAAATCCCATGCTATAAAATTAGGTGGTTGCAATACATAATGTGTTTATTTAAAAATGTGGAGGAATAGATATCATATATTTAAGAGCTTATTCTTCACAAGTTAATTTCTTTAATCAGAAAGTGGAATTGCCAGATCAACAGAGATAGAGTTCAACCCACCCCTGCCTCTGGAGCCCTTGCCACCACCTCCCCCACTGGATGTGCCACCACTACCACCACTTCCAAAGAAAGTAAGTTATCTGGTTTATCAAATTATGAAGAACTCTGATAAATAGAAAAAAAAAATTATTTTTTACCATTAAAAACCCCTTATAGTGTTATGTTGCATATTATATTTAAAGTTACTTATACAGTGTTTGAGGAATATAAAGTTGCAGTACTATGGCTGGAACAAAACACAAATAACTCATATTTAGGAAAGGGAAAGTAATGAAGATGTTTCGGTTCAACCTGGACCATTGCCAAGTCACACTCCTAAGTGGGTTATTTGTGTATTATTTAAGGAGGTTGAACTTCAGCTTTTAGTTCCTGCTCTTAGCCTAGCAGTATTCGAGATGGTTGAGCTTTAGCTTCTAGCTTCTGTTAATCTCACATTGCTCAAGAAGGATTAGCTCTAGCTTCTAGTCCATTCTACTAGCCTGCACCCATCCATCAGTTCATCTACACATGTCAGTCTATCCACTCATCCCTTAGTCTATCCACTTGTCTGCTAATCTACATATTTGTCAGCCCATCCACCTGTCTTTAGGTCCTGCTGTCAGTCCTTCCATCCATTCATCAGTCTATCTGCTCCTCTGTTCATTTGTAGCTAGTAGCATTGTGAGGTTGCAGTTGGAAGGTGATCTGATTGTGATGTCAACACACCTCAAGGAAGATGGTGATTGAATGAATGATGATGAATATGTTTACTTTGGGTCACCCTTACTTGGTGGGAGATGGCCATTAAGTAAAAAAAAATAGTGAGTGAGTTGTTGGCCTCATTAGCCATTCCATTAATAAGTGCATTACCAGTAAAAAACTGTAAACTTTATTATTATTATATTTCAGGTTATAGATATAGAGGAGGGAGAAATCAGTGAAGACTCACAAGCTTCTCTAGGTGACTTGGAAGTTAAAAGGCTCAAAATACTGAAGGAACTGGAAGATACAGCAGTGCAAAGTGCTGATGGAGATGTAGAAAAAAGTCAGAAGATTAAAAATAGTAAAGATGTCCATGCTGTTAATGTTGAACAAGTGGGTGAAATTTCAGAAGACAGCAGGCTCTCCAGCCATTCTGTCAATGAATTAAGCCAGTCTGAAAATTCCAGTAATGACTTAAGTGAAAATGATTCCAAGCAGACTTATCATCATCGATCAAATTCAAAGAGCTTCAAGTTAGGAGTTATTATTCCTGAGTCTTGTACACCTTATAAAACTCTCCCAAGTGCAGATAAATGGACAGTTGATGTGTCGGATCATATTGTATTTGAAAACTTGCCTGATGCTCTGGGAACTTGGGAGAAGATGAAGGGAATCATGAGCATTGTAAAGAAACGAATGAGCGACTTACATGCTGATGATGATGAATAAGATAAATAAAATTTTTAATAAAAGAACTGACTACCTATGACTGAAGAAATCTATTATCATAATCTGGAGAAACTTTCATTGTACTATAGTGTAATTAGAGTTTGGCCCTTTAAAAGATTATGAGTAATATTTCATGGGTAATACAAAAGATATTTTAGGACAGCAATGATGATGCAATAAGCAAAAAAAATTTTTTTTTTAATTCCCAATATAAGTTTAGATAACAAGGTGTAGAGTTGATTAGTGCCATGTCAACCACAATCCAGATAATATCTTTCCAAGAATTTGCTTTTGTGCTAAGGAAGTTTGATAATTATATAGCATCCTGGGATAGCTATTTATTAAAGTGTTTAGAAAAAGTAATTTTTTAGTCTGCATTGAAGAAATACCTCTTAATAATTTTTACATATGTCATCAGCATTAATATTAAAAGGTATTTACTGAAGAAAATTGAGAGCGTGTCTGTCTGGCACTCGGAGGATCAAGCCTCCACCACATCTTACACTGAAACGCATGGGTTTAGCACTTAAAATGAAGTAAACAAACTAAGTTTACTGAAGAAAACAAGAAAGCTAAAATAATTGGAAATTTGAATTGTGCAATATTGCATTTACAAGTACAAGATTGTAATCAGATTTTTTATACATAGCTATCTATCAACTCCAGCAATGTGTTGCAAGATTATAATTTGTCTACATTAGATAATAAAAGTTTAGGAAATTTATTTGACTCTTCTGTTGTAGTAATCATGTAATGATGGGCAACATAGAACCAACTTTTTTAAATATATGCAAAAAATATTTTTTATTTTAAGTGTTTTTTTGTTAAATATGAATCCTTTTTTTTTGTGTGTGTGTGTTTCCAAAATGGGATAATTAATTTTTGTACATATGCATATGTATATGCCATCTATTTTCTCATTACTGTAAATTTTAAAATGTTATGAACTAGCAACTGACATGTATATGTGAGAAAGAGGTATGAGAGGGAGAGAATGAGAATGAATGAATACACATTGAAATGTTAAAACAAGAAAAGGACGTGCTGTAGGAATGTTAGCAAGACAACATTTAAGAAGGAATTCCAGGAAAGCCAGTTAGCCAGACTTGAGTCCTAGAGGTAGGAGGGGATGATTTCCTACAATGAAGGCGGGTTGGGGACATTGCAGCTGGAGGGTAATATGAATTGTGATGTCAGCACACTTCTGGCAAGACAGCAATTGAATGAATGATGGTGAATGTATTGCCTCCTTTGGGTCACTCTGCCTTGACAGGAGATGCCATTGAGATAAAAAAAAAATGGAAAGTAATTTATATTTTGATCTACCACTGGTCCTATTCACCAGACTAAAAAGTGTGCAAGACATGTATGTGAAGGCATGTATACGTCAGAGCCTTGATGCCTCTTGATTCAAGAAGTAAGCCTATCTTATCACTGGATTGAACCTAATTGCCTCCTATTCCCTATGCACTGTGACCTCTACGAGTTCAGAGCTTACTCTTGGGAAACGGTCAACGTGTTAAAAAAAAAAAAACTTCCATATTAATACAGTACTATATTTATGGTTCTTGCTGGAAAATTGTTCAGATGTTCAGTGCATGTCAAACAAGACATCTGATTAAAATTTTACCTGAATGGTTGCAGCCTTTACAAGAAATTCTATATACACTATACTTCAAATCAAATCAAAGTTTATTCTCTATAAGGATTACAATGCGGGGCTTAAAAATTTTGGTTTTTGTGTGGTTTACATGTAATAAAATACTAATTACAGAGGGGGCCACTAGAACACCTAGCATGGCTAGGCATTTCGGGCAAACTTACATTAATTCTTAACCCTAAATTATTACAAATTGTGGAGTAAGTGGACTAAATACTAAGTGACTTTGGGTACATTACCAACAAGCTGAGTTCCATCAAACAACAGTTGGGCTTTTGGCAGCTCTCTCAGTTGCTGCTATTTTGGGAAGAAATATTGTACTTGCATGCACGAGCACTGGTCATGCTATACCTACACATGGTCATCTTATGGAATTTAGCCTGAATGCTGTCCATTTCTTAGGTGCTCTATAACCCCTTAAAGGTTTGGCACTCCCCTGTGAAATTAATAACATACAAGACCTTTGTAAGATCAATGTTGAACCTACTGTTAGATTCACTCTTGAACTAGCAAACAAGGCAATCTGCAAATTCTTGAGCTGCATGACCCTTGTTGGTTTAGCGCTTTATTTGATTATAATAATAATACAGTTTTTTTATGTTCTATGTAGGTCACCAAATGAAGACACCGGACACCGTGCCTTGCAGAGTTTACAGAAACCTCTCAAATAAATATGACCTTACTCATTTCTACTTGCACCACAACAGCACTGTATGATCCTTGTGGGTTTGGTGCTTAGTTTTGATTGTAATAATAATACTCACAACACAACACTTAAACCAAGAAATGCTTCATCATAAGTTTTTACCAAAGAGATATCCTTACCTCCAGTCAATTTTTAAGAAGAATTTCAGTACATTGCCTGTGCCTTCACACATTTACCCTTCCCTCCCTTTATACACAATTGCATATGCAGAGCTATGAATATACTTAACTCAGTTAACTATACCAACACCAAGAAACCCAAAGTCCTGATGCTACCTTTCAAGAAGCAACATCTGAGTAGCTACAATGACCACATCTTCCATCAGAGGTCTTACCAGTAAGAAAGATCCCTATGACAGACCCAACAGCAAAGCAGGAGTGTACACTTTATCATGCAGGGAGATGCAACAAGGTCTACATAGGAGAAATGGGAAGGAATCTTTCCATTTAGGTCCATAAACACAAGTGTGTGCAAACTAGACAACACCAAAAATGCTTGTCTCTTGCACAGTTCTGAAGAGGGTCGTTTCATGCATTGGGACAAACCAGAATTGATTTGTGACATATCCAACATGGACAGGCACCACTATACTGTATCCTTAATTGCAATTTCCAACATTAGAACAAAACTGGGAATTACATCATCTAAACTACCCTTGGTGGCCTGGTGGTTAACGCTCTTGCTTCACACGGCGAGGGCCTGGGTTCGATTCTCAGCCAGAGTAGAAACATTGGGCGTGTTTCTTTCCACCTGTTGTCTTTGTTCCCCACCAGTAAAATGGGTACCTGGGTGTTAGTCGACTGGTGTGGGTCGCATCCTGGGACACTGACCTAATTTGCCCGAGTTGCTCAGCATAACAAGTGGCTTTCTATGTAGTAGTATGTCATTGTTGTCAGCTAGGACTGTATACCATGTACATGTACTTGTAGTAAATAAAGATTATTATACTGCTACACGCTGGTTCCCCGCTGCTGTAACAATGCAAATAGATGAGCTCAAAAGGATATAGAATAAGACTGTCATATTTTATGCCTACGTAAGAATAAAAATACTGATAACACAAGGCCTCGAGTCAGAATAAATCACATAATTGACTGTTAGGCTATCCTAGGTAATTATCTAGGTAATTACACACAATTACCTAGGGTAAGCCCCCCAAAAAAAAAGGTCAAATAAAGTGACCTTTTTCCATTGGGGTCGTTGTCATATCTTATGAATTAAACCTTAAAAGCTAAAACAGTCAAGTAACTCAACTGTGTGAAAATCATTTACAAAAAAGTGAGATATAATAGGAATAAGATAAAGTTATTTACATTAACATTAAATAAAGATTTACATTTTCAAATAATTGCGTGAAATATGATAATTAATGTCGCTGTATGACCCTTTCGTGTCGAATGCTTACCTTGATTATAATAATTACAATAAATGGTTGACAATGTGATGCCGTTGAAACAATGTACGTAATGTTTATGTTGATGGTCGTCACCATTACGCTCCTTCCCGCATCTCCACCATCATCAACAACAAGGTATCAAGAACGCTACGTTTATCTGCCGTCATCCGCCGTATACTGCTAGTATCTAGTCAAATGTGAATGATAAATTGTTCTTAAAATAGTAGTGATGTGTATTTAATGTGTAAGAATGCTGTGTAATGCCGGAATATTTATTTACAGGTAAAAAATGGTGAGGCTAACGTACCGTAGGAGGTTGTCCTACAACACTCCCAGTAACAGGAGAAAAATGTAAGTTTCGCTAAAGAATAAAAAGGCACAGTACCATGGCTGGAACAAAACACAAATAATCTCCACGTAGGAGATAAACTTTTGACGACGTTTCACTTCGGCTTTACAGTTAACTAGTAACTAATGTTCCAAGTCAGACCGAAACGTCATTAGTTTGTCTCCTACGTTCGGGTTATTTGTGCAAGTTTCACTATTACTTCTAGTGATTTTTATACTTACACAATTTATTTGTGTTAAACTGAATAATATGGTAACGAATAACACGAATTTACTATAAAACTTTTAATGTTATTGCCTAGGCTGTACACTTCGCATCCTTGTGATAAATTCTATATTGTAAATGGTATAAAATACCGGGAAGTTGAGCAGTAAGACACGTGCAACAGTTGACTTTGCTGAAACTTTCGCCTTCACAATAGTAGGCTTCTACACATTGTATACTTCACAAATTATTATTATAATTATTATAATCAAGGGGGAAGCGCTAAACCCGGAGGATTATACAGCGCCTGGGGGGGGGATGTGGAAAGCATTCAGGATTAATCCGGGGAACTGGAGCACAGATCCAATTCCCCAAGTCAAGAGCCCCTCACCAACATCAAGGAACCTTCCTTGAGGGGTATACTTCCCAAATTCAAATTCAAAGTTTATTCTCTATAAGGATTACAATGCTGAGTTTACAGAATTTGGTTATTGTGTGGTTTTCATGTAGTAAAATAATAATTACAGAGTGTACCACTAGAACACCTAGCATGGCTAGGCATTTCGGGCAGACTTAGTTTAATTCTTAATTTTAAAATATTACAAATTATGAGGTAAGTTGGTATTATGGCTAAGTGACTAAATTCTAATTTGTGAGTTTAGCAATGTGAATGCTTTTGTTTTGGCACAGTACATAGTTTCAGTATTGGAATATCACAGGATTCATTATTTTAAGATTGAGATTAATATTTCTGTTTATGGTCAAATGGGTGAGTGAGTATAAGTGTGAACCACCAGGTGGTATTCGTGTAGTTAGTTGATGGGGTGTATCAGGGAGATAAGATGTTTTCTAATGGTAGTTTTGAAGGTGATGAATGTGTCTGCAGTTCTAGAGTTCTCAGGTAGGGTGTTCCAGATTTTAGGGCCTTCGACATACATTGAATTTTTGTAAAGGTTTAGTCGGACACGGGGAATGTTGTAGAGATGTTTGTGTCTGGTGTTATGCCTGTGGGTTCTGTCACAACTATCAAGAAAGCGTTTTAGGTCAAGGTTGATATTGGAGTTTAAGGTCCTGTAGATGTAGATTGCACAGTAGTAAGTGTGGATGTACTGAACAGGGAGTAAGTTTAGATCTATGAAGAGGTGGGGGGGGGTGTTGCCAGGGATGGGATTTAGTGATTATTCTTACTGCAGCTTTTTGTTGGGTTATTATTGGCTTTAGGTGTGTTACTGCAGTTGATCCCCAAGCACAAATAGCATAGGTGAGGTATGGATAAATGAGTGGTATAGTGTGAGAAGGGCATTTTGCGGCATGTAGTATCGTATCTTGGAGAGGATCCCAACCGTTTTGGATACTTTTTTGGTTATGTGTTGGATATGGGTGCTGAAATTCAGGTTGTTGTCAAGGTATAGGCCTAGGAATTTGCCCTCATTATGTCTGGTAATTAGAGTGTTGTCTATCTTAATGTTAATTTGTGCATCCCCTGCTCTGCTACCAAACATAATATAGTAGGTTTTGTTAAGCGTAAGTTTATTGGCTGTCATCCAAGTCGATATTTTGATCAGCTCCTCGTTAACAATGGTGTTGAGGGTGGCAAGATTAGGGTGAGAGATGACATAAGTCGTGTCGTCAGCAAAGAGAATGGGTTTCAGGTGTTGGGATACGTTTGGAAGATCACTGATGTATATGAGGAAGAGCAGGGGACCAAGGACACTTCCCTGCGGAACTCCAGTATCAAGTGGCCGTGTTGTTGATGCTGTGTCTTTAACCCTTTGACTGTTTCAGGCCCCTCTCTGAAACTGTCATTCTATGTCGCTCAATTTTTTGAAAAAAAAAATTATTTTTTCTTATGAAATGATAGAGAATCTTTTCCCGATGGTAATGACACCAAAAGTTCGAAATTTGGTCGAAAACTCATGGAATTATGCTCCCGTGAAGTTAGCGGTCTCGGCGACATATGCGTATCGGCGATTTCGCCGACTTTGAGCCCTATTTTCAGCCAATTCCATTGTTCCAGTTGACCAAACTCATAGCTATTTCTTTAGAACTCCATTTTATCTATCAGCTGAGTACAAGAAACCTTCCATTTACTAATTTGGACTACCCAATATGGTGGTCAGAAATAGGCCAATTGGCCAATTTCACGCAAACTAAAAAAGGTGCAAATTTCAAAATAGGGTCCAGAATAAACAAGGTAGACATTCGTGGCACTAAAATAACATATGCACTGTTCATTAGTCACATCTCTAGGCCCCTCTTAAATTATTATTGCTTTCTATTTTGATTTTTTACTCATACAAAAAAATACAAAATTTACTGTTATGCAGACTACTGCATTATTGTAAAAATGGTATAAATAATATCAGTGCACTAGTGAAAGAATATTCGACTCCCCAGTTGACGTGTATTGGACGTGTGGCATGATTTATTTACTCCTGAACATTGGTAAAAATCGAACATTTCCGCTACTTTGAGCTCAGTTTCAAGGTCGTTTTCATCGTCAAAGTAATGAAAATCATCTCTATTTCTGTAATATGTTTTCCATTTTATCACCTAAGACCATGAAAACGCGAATACAATGATAAATATTATACGAAAATACACCTCAAAGTCGGCGTTTTATTCCAAAAAAACGATCAGTTTTTTTTTCTCATTACGCAATGTGTGCTGCAGGATTTTTTTTATGTGGTGCATACTGACCACACAGACCCATTCTCTCACATGTGGGCCTACCAGCTTTCTCCCGCTTGATTTGAAGCCGCTAGAATTATTGAGTATATATACGTCAGAAACATTGGCTCGCAAGACGTATTTATACGTCAAAAACAGTCAAAGGGTTAATGGTGACATACTGATACCTATTAGTAAGGTAAGATTTGAAATAAGCAAGCGCATGGCCTTTTATACCGTAATGGTCAAGTTTGTGGAGTAGGATGTCGTGGTCTTCTCTGTCAAAAGCTTTTCTTAGGTCAATAAAAATTCCTAGTGGATATTCCTTATTTTCCAATGCTGTGTAAAGCAGATCTAGCATTTTTATGATTGCATCATTAGTGCTTTTATTTTTCCTGAATCCAAATTGGCAGGGGTTGAGTATGTTTTGTGCCGTTATAAATGAATATAGTCTCCTGTGCATGAGTTTCTCAAAGATTTTGGATAGCAATGGTAAGTTTGATATTGGCTTATAGTTGTTTAAGTCTGTAGGGTCACCACCTTTATGTATTGGTGTAACCCTTGCCATCTTGAGTAGTTTTAGGAAGGTGCTAGTTTCTAGTGACGTTAAAAAGTAATGAAATAGCATGCGAAAGGACATATGCCGCTCGCTTGTACAGTAATGGTGGGACATGAGACAGATTCCCTGAGTTATTTTTAAGTGCCTTTATAATCTCGATGACTTCCATGGGCTCAGTTGGTGCAAGATAGAAGGAATTTGGGAAATTCCCATCTAGGTAGTCCCCTGCATGGGCATTGGTATGTGGGATTTTATTGGCGAGATTAGATCCTATGGTTGAGAAGAAGTCGTTTATTTTGTTAGCTGTGTCAGTGGGACGTAGTGGTGTTTCATTAGGTTTAGTTAGGACAATATTCTTGTTTTTTTTTTTTCAGTTTGTGGGTCCCTAGAATCTGAGAGTGTTTTCCAGGTCTTTTTTATATCTCCTCTAGTGCCTGTGAATCTACTGTAGTAGTATAGTTGTTTGGCTTTCTTTATTACTTTGGTGAGAACTGATAAATAATGTTTAAGAATATCTTTGTGTATTAAGCCCTGTCTATATTGCTTTTCATATTGGTGTTTCTTGTCAATGGATTTCAGAATGGTGCTGGTTAGCCATGGGCAACCAAGCCGTTTGTTTGTGATCTGTTTCGTTTTTATAGGACAATGTTTGTTGTATAGTCTAAGTAATTTGTTAAGAAAAATGTCTGTCCAGTCGTCAATACCATTGGCCTTGGAGAATTCTGTAGGCCAGTCAACAGTCTCTAGGTCAGCTGTGAACTTCCTTATTGAGGCCTCGTCATGGAGTCTAAATGAGACTTTGTTGTATTCAAGTGGTGGTTTACTAATGTTTGTCAGGAGGAAGGTAGGGTAGTGGTCTGTAATGCTATCTGTGATTATCCCTGATTTAAGGGGGGCTAGTATATTGGTCCATATGTACTCTATTATGGTTGCACTTGTCTCAGTGAGCCTGGTTGGTTTAGTTATTGTTGGTATGAGAAGTGTGTTGTTCATATTGTTGATGAAATCAGTTACAGGCTGATCATCTAGTAGGCCAAGGTTGATGTTGAAGTCTCAAGCTAAGAGAAGGTGGTGCTTATTCATTTGTCGGTTTGTTATTAGTGACTTTAATTTCTCACTGAAATTTGGGATGTTTGTGTGAGGTATCCGGTAAATGGCACTGATTGTTATAGGTGTCTTAAGGTTTTTTACAGTAAAATTGGGAAAAATGTATTCCCCATATTCATCACTAAAGCAAGTGGTGCTAATACAAGATAATTGGTTAGAGTAATAGATTGCAATACCACCCTCAACTTGGTTTGGTCTGCAGTTGTGAATTGCTGTGTATCCTGGTAGAGGGTAGATATCTATTGTGTCCTGCTTAAGCTAGGTCTCGGTAAGAATAATGCAGGAGAAGGGTGTCTTTAGTTATTCAAGGAGTGCCAGGAGGTCATCATAGTGTTTGCTTAAGGACCTGATGTTGTAGTTAAGTACTGATAGACTTTTAGCATTGTTTAGGATAGTGCTGGCTTGTGATGCTGTGTAATAAAGGCAGTTAGTTTCCAATAGGTTTTGATTGGGTGTCAGATTATGGAGGTTTAGATCAGGGTCAACGTGATCAATCATCTTCTAGGTTTAAATTATGGTTATTTATATCCTGAGTTGTGTGTTGAGTTCTAGTACGTGTACTGATATCTGTAGTGGTGGGAAGTTTGGACAAGTATATAGCTAGAGTATTTTGGTCATATAGAGTATAGTCACTAATACACATAATGAAGTTGATGTTGTCTATGTGTTGTGCTGGAATGAACTAAAGTACAGCTAGGTATAAACTAGTAATATAAAAATACAAATTAAAAATAGAACAAGACTCTCACTTGTAATTGCACTAAGGTCTAATATAATGACTTTTGTGGAGTCTGTTTTGAGCTAGAATGAGCTATAGTACAACTAGGTTTAATCTAATAATATAAAAATACAAATTAAAAATAGCACCAGTCTCTCACTAGTAATTGCACTATGGTCTAATATAATGAATTTGGTATTGACTATGTATTGAGCTAGAATGAGCTATAGTACAACTGAGTTTAATCTAATAATATAAAAAAGGCACAAGACTCTCAATTGTAATTGCACTAAGGTCTTATATAAGTTGTTTACAAGAATTAGAGTATAACTAGATTTAAATTGACAGGATAAAATACACAAGTTAAGGTAGCAAAAGAATAATAAAAAAAATTATAAAAATAAAAATGGCAATGACTTGGTTATAATATGCTAGTAAGATGGTAAACAGGATAATATAAAAGTTGTAGTTGAAAATACTAGTTTAAAAAAGTATAGAATAAAAATGGTCAATAAAAGAAGTTTACAATAAGTTTGGTCAATATAGTTTAAAGCAAAATTGGGCAATAATAGGGATTTTAGAATAAAATTGAGCAATTGAGTATTTCTTAAAGTGAGGTAAAATTATTGAGGACAAGTTATGGTTAGTTTATAATAGAATAAGATAGAACAGTGATGTGGTAACACAATTAAGACTATGAGGTAGAATGGTCGTTGAATACAACAATGACAATCAAAAGTAGTTGGGGTATTAGAAGCCTAGGTAATTTACACATGTTACTAGGTGTAATAATTTGTGCAACTGTGTAGGCGAAACTTTTCATGAATAAAGACATCCAACTGTTGCACATATTATTACTGATAAACTTCGTCATATTTTGTTGATGTGTAATAATTATACAAGTTTATCATATACCCCTCAAAGGTGTTAGTTTTATGCCAGTGAGGGATGCTTGATCCAAGGAATTGAACCTAACTTTTTTTTTTTTGTCTTGGTTTGAATCCAATTGCTTCCCATTCCTAATAGTTTGTATGACCCCTATGGGTTTATTGTGTCCACCTGATACGTAATAACACATCATTCAATATAAAGAATATTCATGGTTGTGAACATAAATAGGATAGGCGTGCAGTAATATCATTGTTTATTAGCAGAGTAGTTAATATTTTTATCCTCAGTGACCATAGAAGTACATTTGTCTCTTAGAACAGAAAAGTGATTTCTTACCATTGGATTTGCTCCTTTTATTAACTGTCCTCATTTGGATGTTTCTCCCTTTAATACCTACTGCTTCCCACTTGTTACTGGTGCCAGCCTGCTCCTCACTGCTAGTAACCTGTTTTTATTAACTCCAGTCATCTCACATTCATTGTTATACTTATCCACGTAAATTTTCAGTTTCTTGCTTTCCTCCTTGAGAAGTAAAACCACCTTCTAGTGTTACAGTGAACAACTCGATAACCAACAGACTTGTCTGTTGCTTCCAAATCAGTTGATCCAGCAAATTTTGTTCACAGTCTGTTAATGTACATAGAGGTGTATGTGTGGAGGGTTATGCCTTTGAGTTTCGAGAGTCTTTCTACTGCCGGTGCCCTACCATGGACCAGGCTCATCTGGTGCTATCCTGGTCAACCAGGCTGTTGCTGATGGCCTGCTGGCCCACACATCCATCACAGCCTGGTTGATCTGGTGCCTGGTGAAGATACTTGTCCAGTTTTATCTTGAGTATACCAGAAGGCAGTTTTGGGGGTTGGTACCCCAACTACCTGGTCTGTGACTAGGCCTCTTGGTGAATCAGGGCCTGATCATCCAGGCTGTTACTGTTGGCCATACATAAATCGACTTATGAACCACAACCCGGTGGTCAGGTACTAAGTGCCTGTCCAGCTTGTTCTTGAAAACAGCCAGGGTTCTGTTTGTAATCCCTCTTTATATCTGCTGGGAGGCAGTTGAACAGCTTTGCCCCCATATTTAAGACTTTACTCTCCTAAGTGTAATAGTATTACATTTATTTATCTTAATTTTTTACTTAACATTTTTCTTTTTTAGTGTGAAGACTCCTGGAGGTCGTCTTGTGTATCAGTATAAGAAAAAGCCTGGTAAGCCTCCTGCTTGTGGAAACTGTAAGATTAAGTTACCTGGTATTGTGGTTGCCAGACCTAATAAGCTTCATCGTTTATCAAAGCGCGTGAAGAGGGTAACTCGTGCATATGGAGGAAACCTGTGCCACAAGTGTGTCCGTGAGAGGTAAGTGAGGCAGTCTGTTATATAATTTTTTCATTGTAATTATACATTAGTATTGATTAACCCTTAAACCGTCCAAATGTAGATCTACGTTTGTACCGCAAATACTTCAAATGTAGATCTACTTTTTATTTTTCCTGCCTCCAAATTTGGCATGATTGGCCTGAGATGCCTGGTCAGTATAGAATGAGTCTTAACACTCTGTGTGTGTGCAGTATTAAAAAAATCTGGGACCACTTAGTACCTTGTGGGAGCACCAGTTCAATTGAGTGCCAGCTAGAGCAAATAGCATGGCAAACACCAGGGATTCACTGATGTCATGTCGTATTAACACCCCTTTTAAGAGGAAAGTGATGTTGACCCAGAGTTTAGTGGCTTTGAGATGGATGTGTCCACAAGTGGTAGAGAAAATATCAAAAACCTCGATAATAACCCATGTGCAACATTTGTGCAACATCCTTTCGTATCTTATACCACTGGTAGTGTCTTAAAGTTCTCGCACATCGTTCATGGGGAGCAGATTGTCACACTCCACCATAGTCTTGTCCAAGCTAGATTACAGTGACCAAGTCTATTCTGCGGCCTCTCCCGCAACTCTAAGATCCCATTCATCGCCAAAGCCTTCATCTGTTCCTTGGTGCCTCTCTTTCATCCCCTGTTGAAAGCCTCTATGCAGAGGCAAATGTTCCTTCCCTGGCTGATCGTCGTGATGCTCATTGTCTTCGTTATTTTGTTTGCACTCATGATCTTGGTGTTCCTTCCACATATAGATTAGTCTCGGACATTAGTAGGAACCCACTGTTTGTTCGATGCCCCTGCCTACTCCGACCGTTTTCTCTTCGCATTCACTCACTCTGGTCTCCAGTTAATCCCCCTTGTACGTTCATTTAGCGTCTGGTTTTTTCCCTTCCCCCCTGGGAAGTTCCGACAGTTAATGTCTGCCCCCGCCCCCCCAGTACCGTGCGCCAAAGCTTTCTTACCTCCGCCTGCTACTCACTCTTGCTCGAGCACTTCCGGTCATGTGCTCATGCCATTGCTGTGTATACAGATGGTTCTGAATCTGCTGATGGTGTGGGGTTCACGGCAGTTTTCCCTTATGACGTTGTCCGAGGCCACTTGATGGACTCGTCTAGTGTTTTTACAGTAGCATTGTATGCCATCGTCATAGTGCTTCTTCGTATTAGATGTATGTCTCCTTTGCGCTCATGATCATTTTGGATTCCCTCAGTGCCATTAAATAATTCGACTCCCCTCATCCTTTAGTCCTTCGTATTCAACAATGGTTGCGCCGTGTTGCTAGCAAGAATAAAGATGTCGTTTTCTGCTGGGTCCCTGGTCACGATGTGCAGGGCAATGAGTAGGCAGATGCTGCTGCGCGGTCAGCGGTGCATGATCTGGTTTCTTATAAGGGTATTCCGTACAGGGACTATTTTCCAGTCATCTCTGCCCATCTCCGCTGCTGTTGGCAACAACAGTGATCGGGCATACACCGTAACAAATTCCACTCGATTAACCCTTTCAGGGTCGCCAGGCCTTCTCCGAGACTTGTTCTCAGGGTCACCCAAATTTCAAAAAAAAAAAAAAAAATTCTTACAAAAAGATAGAGAATCTTTTCCCAATCATAATGACACGAAAAGTATGAAATTTGATGGAAAACTTAGGGATTTATGCTCTCGTGAAGTTAGCGGTCTCGACGATGTTTATGCATCAGCGATTTTGCCTACTTTGAGCTCTATTTTTGGCCAATTCCAGTGTACTAGTCGACAAAATCATAACTATTTCGCTAGAACTCCATTTTTTCTTATCGAATGAGTACAACAAACCACCCATGTACCGATTTCAACTATCCAATAAAGTGGTCAGAATTTAGCAATTTTGCCAATTTCACACAAACTTCAAAAGATGCCAATTTCTGAATAGGGTCCAGAATAAACAAGAAAGACATTCCTGGCACTAAAATAACAAGTTCTCTGTTCGTTAGTCACATCCCCAGGCCCCTCTTGTATTTCTTTGGCTTTCCACTTTGTTTTTATTCTTACAAAAAATAGAAGATTTACTGTTATGCAGACTGCTGCATTAGTGTAGAAATGGTATAAATAATATCAGCGCACTTGTGAAAGAATATTAGACTCGCCAGTTGACGTGTATTGGACACTGGCATAATTTGTTTACTTTTGAACTTTGGTAAAAATCGAATATTTCTGCTACTTTGAGCTCAATTTCAAGGTACTTTTCATTGTAAAACCAGTCAAAATCATCTCAATTTCTGTAATATGTCTTCCATTCTATAAAGTGAGACCAGGAAAACTAGAATACAACAATAAATACCATACGAAAATGCAGTGCAAAGTCGCTGTTTTAATCCAAAAACACGGTCAAAGTTTTTTTTTTTTCTCATTATGCACTGTGCTGCAGGATTTTTTTTTATACTGCGCACACTGATCACATAGACCCATTCTGTCATATGTAGGCCTACTAGCTTTCGCTCACTAGATTTGAGGGCGCTAGAGTTTATGTAGACAGCCTGTACTGTCTGCACAGACAGCCCATGCTGTCTGCCAGCTTAGTTCATATTTCGCGCCACTCAAGTGCTGCCACCTATAGGCCTTGCCACTTCAGTATGCCCAGACTTGCCTCGCTCTCACTCACACAGCGGCCTGGCATCAAGACACAAGGCCTCCCAGCTCTCTCTCGTGGCATGGCCCTGCCCGGGCCATGGGCACAAACACACAAGCCTGTGTAACCCACCACTACTTAACAATAAAGTAAGAAGCCTCCGAAGAAGTATATCATTAACACCGCTCTACAGTCTACCAAAATCACCATCATTATAAATGGTGGCAGCGGTGGGATACTGTAGCGTGGGGTCACTGTGACGCCACTCACATTTCTCGGAGAATTTCGATAAATTTCGGCTGGATCCTGCTTGTACCTGTGTCTGGATGCTCAAACGTGCAGACACGACATCAGGATAACTCGTTGAGAGACGGATGCTTCTTGTGTAGGGTGATGAAATGAAGGTGACTTCATACCTCTCCCTCTCTCTCCAGGCAAACACAAAAAAAAAACTGCACTGGCTGGAGATACGTAGGCGCTGAGTAGTAGTAGACACTATGATGAGTCACGAGCTGCTGTAGACGCTGAACTTTGCTGGCTTAGGGGCTAAGCCAACTGGGTTCCCACGTGGCTAAGCCAGGTAGAACTTCTTGGAGGAAACTGGGAAGAACACAACACACATGGACGGCGAGAAGGACGTCTTTGCCTAGCAGATAAGGCTGTATAGAGGGCTGGTGTGTTTACACGCTGATTAGGGTATAAACCAACCCGAGAGCTGCCTCGTGGTCACTCGTGGAGCCACACGAAGCCAACACACTAACGACCTCACCTCTACTTCTTGTAGCTGAGAAGGGCGTAGGGACGCTGTAGGAGGCAGGAGAATGGTGCTGGAGAGTGTTGAATCTGGAGCAAAGATCCTGCATTATGCCATTTATAAACTCAGACCCATTGTCTGACAGAAGGACACGTGGGCAAGTATGACGAAGAACAACATGCTCACGGAAAGCACTAGCGACCGTTTCAGCGGTTTTATCAGGAATGGGTACTAATTCACTGTACCGCGTCAAGTTATCTACCATTACCACCAATATCAATGGGGTTGTTTGGTAGCTGTAGAGCGGGTAGTTAAATGATATACTTCTTCGGAGGCTTCTTACTTTATTGTTAAGTAGTGGTGGGTTACACAGGCTTGTGTGTTTGTGCCCATGGCCCGGGCAGGGCCATGCCACGAGAGAGAGCTGGGAGTTACTTGTGTCTTGATGCCCAGACTTGCCTCGCTCTCACTCACACAGCGGCCTGGCATCAAGACACAAGGCCTCCCAGCGCTCTCTCGTGGCATGGCCCTGCCCGGGCCATGGGCACAAACACACAAGCCTGTGTAACCCACCACTACTTAACAATAAAGTAAGAAGCCTCCGAAGAAGTATATCATTAACACCGCTCTACAGTCTACCAAAATCACCATCATTATAAATGGGGACAGCGGTGCTTGCAGCAGTTGTGTTTGCCCCGCGAGGAAGGAAGAGGTATGAAGTCATCTTCACTTCATCACCCTACACAAGAAGCATCCGTCTCTCAACGAGTTATCCTGATGTCGTGTCTGCACGTTTGAGCATCCAGACACAGGTACAAGCAGGATCCAGCCGAAATTTATCGAAATTCTCCGAGAAATGTGAGTGGCGTCACAGTGACCCCACGCTACAGCGTCCCAGTGACCCCACGCTGTTTCTCAAGTCACGTGTTCAGCGTCACTTGTATGTTGCTGTTGTTGTTGTTCAGCTCAGCACAGCTGTTTCAGCAAGCCAGAGGTGAGTTTTGTGGTGATTTCTGCGTCCAGTGTGAGCTTCTCCACGTGTTTGTGGGTGGGGGAGGAGAGGAGAGGAAGTGGCTGTTCCTCACCTTGCCCATGCCCGCCCTGCCATACACACGCACGCTCCTCGCCGCTAGCCTACCATACACCACTCACCACTGCCCACTCCCTCTGCTGTGTTTTCTGCTGTTTTTCGTATGAATTCATTGCCAGTGCTGTGTATCCGAGTGCCCGAGGCCACTCGAAGCTACGTGGATTACGACACCACGTTGGGTGTGGCCGATGTCACGTAGACCTACAAAGCCACGTGAGTTACCAGATGTCCCAAGGCCTCATACTGTGGTCTGCTGCCCGCATCACATCGACGCCACCCACGATGCTGCCCGACTTCATGACGTCACGATGTCTGCTGACGTCACCTCGCGATGTCTGCCTGACGTCACCTCACGATGTCTGCCTGACGTCACCTCGAGATGTCTGTTGACGTCACTGCTGCTGACGTCACCTTGCGACATCACGCCTGACATCACATGATGTCACATCGAGTGTTCTAGTAATTATTTCAGTATTGAGAGAAGATATATGTCGTGTGTTAATTAATTCCTCTTAGTCAGTGTTCTCACATTTTAGTATATGTCTTAGTGTCAGTTTTGTGCACAGAAAAGCATCATTTGCTAGTTAAGCCATGTTGTACCGTATGTACAGCGGTGTGTTTTTCAAGTTTCGTGTGTCCAGTGAGGTCTGGCCCAGCCAGACCCTTGAGTTGTACCACTAAGTCACCCGTGACCAGTGTGTTTGACAGCTGATTACTCAGCCCTGAGCGTATGAGCCCTCTTGTACAGAAAGCTTTTATGCTCGTCGCTCGTGTTGTTCTGCAGAATCGTACCTGCTACGATTCCCATCGAGATTTGTTTCACTTCACCTCCAGACCTTCAGAGTGCAGTTATATGTAGAGAAACAAGTCTGGGGACGCTTAGACTAACCTCTGCTATAACTCCAACTGTCGAGAGATGATACTCGTCAAGCCGCAGCCAGGCCTGTCGGCAGGCGCTGTGTCAGCCTCGTGTCACAAGCTTCAGTGAGCAGCCTGCACAAAGAAGATGTCACTTTGACTGCTAGCTCTCTCACTGCAGTCTGGTGTATGATGTTACGACTCCCAGATGTTTCGCCCAGTCATCTCTGCCACGACTCGCTCCACAACTCGCTCCACGCTCGCCGGCAGTGACAGCCCAGCGACAGTACCAGTCGAGAAGTGTCCTCCTGAGTCGCTTGTCAGAAGTCCTGCCCAGTTGCCGAGTTTTGTCGACGCCTCACTCGAGGGCACCAGCATGTCGTGCCCTAGGTTGAGTGAAAACCTGCAGCGACTCCTACGATGTCTGCTTCACCGTTCCAGAGGAGACCGTACCCTGTTACGTCACAGCTCAGCCGCAGCGATGTCTCCCGTGTTGCAGTATCTGTCCAGACGCAGGAAGGCGTGCAGTGATACACTTCGATGCTCACTGCCTTTGACCATGATGTTTAGCACACCCCACATGTTTTTTTCTTCCCTCCCTGTAGGAAGTTTTTTTTTTTCCATGTCCATATGTATATATATGTTTTTATTTTGTGTTCTGTGCCCTGTTCCAACGAGAGAGAGACCGAGTTTCTTTTACTACCAGTATTGTCGCGTCGGGACGACGCGCGGTAGGTGGCCGAGCGTATGTAGACAGCCTGTACTGTCTGCACAGACAGCCCATGCTGTCTGCCAGCTTAGTTCATATTTCGCGCCACTCAAGTGCTGCCACCTATAGGCCTTGCCACTTCAGTATGCCCAGACTTGCCTCGCTCTCACTCACACAGCGGCCTGGCATCAAGACACAAGGCCTCCCAGCTCTCTCTCGTGGCATGGCCCTGCCCGGGCCATGGGCACAAACACACAAGCCTGTGTAACCCACCACTACTTAACAATAAAGTAAGAAGCCTCCGAAGAAGTATATCATTAACACCGCTCTACAGTCTACCAAAATCACCATCATTATATTTAGGCGTACTAGTACGTCAAAAACCCTGGTGCGTAAGCTGTACTAGTATGGCCGAAACCCTGAAAGGATTAAACCGCTTTTAGGTTTGTGGCCATCTTCCTACCACCGTTGCCCTTCTCGGGAAACTGTGCTTTCCCGGTTCTGCATTGATCATACACACCTTACCCATGGGTATCTCATGGATAGATGCCCTGTTCCTCTCTGTGAGGCTTGTCAGGTCCCTATTTCAGTTCTTCACTTCCTTGTCGATTGCCCAATCTACCAGTGAGCTCGCAGGATTTACCTCCAATGCTGCTTCCGACCTGCCACTCTTACTTTATCTTCTCTACTTACAGATGACCCCACATTTGACTCCCAAGCACCTTTTGACTTTTTGTCAGCAACTGCTTTATTATACGAACTTCGAGACATGACACTTAGCGTCCCTTTTCTTCCCTCACCTCTGATCCCCTTGCCACCTAGCTGATTATAACCTCCGCACTACATACTGCCCAGCAGCACTGTATAACCCTTGTCGGTTTAGCGCTTCGTCTGATTATAATTAATTCAATTGAGCCATTGTTCATTATATTCAGTGTTTTTACCATTTTTCCACTTATCACCATCTTCATACAACAGTTGCATAAGGGATGACTTAACACTGTATTTTAAGGTAAGCATTGTGTGTACTGTGTATTTATTTTACTTTATCTTTTATTATTTTTCATGCCTAGCTTTTGAGCATCTAATATGTGGTGTTAACACATTATCAGGTGTTGTAGATTCATTCAAAAATAAAAATAGGCTCTTTTTTTCACCCATTGGCAATTTTCACTTGTTTGGGGGTCACAAACCTTTGAGTCCTAAGAACGGTGCCCTCTTGTATATTGTTTACCTACCTAAAGTGGGGAACACTTCTCCAAGGAGCAAAACATGAGATGATGAATCTACTGCTGTATGACCCTTGTGGGTTTAGCACTTAGTTCTCCTTGATTGATTGAATCTCTTGTGCAAGTGTTCTGCCTTACTCCTGTGGAATTTTGTCACTCATTACTTGCAGTAAGTGTCACATCAGGCAGGTTGTGATGGTTTTACAGGCAGGTTGTGATGGTTTTATAGGCCTACTTGCAGGAAATGGCTAGTTGATCAAACATTCAACAAGGTAATCAGTTCCTCAGACCATGCTTCAAGGGTAGAAGAATTTTCAAAACCAGTCAGGGGTATATTTTCTTTAAACTTATGAATATCTTATGAATGTATAAAATGCAAAAATCCTAATTTTTAAATACTGACTTTCTCTATTCTATTTTCAGGGTTGTGCGAGCATTCTTGATTGAGGAACAGAAGATTGTGGTAAAGGTCTTAAAAGCTCAGAAAGCTGCAGCCAAGGCTAAATAAACATTTGTGACGTAAAAAAAATAAAATCTCATGAAATAAAAACAATTTACTTTTTTCCTTGTCCTATTTAGAGGTAATACGAATTTTACGTGGGACTCGAGTTTTGACATAAATAGGAAAAGGCAGTTTGTAGACTAACCTGTTGCACTAACCCATAATCAGTCCAGTATGACCCATGCAGGTTTAGTGCATAGGTATAAAACCTATGCAGTTTAAAAACTGTAGTGTAAAGCACCCTTCTGGCAAGACAGTGATGGAGTGAATGATGGTGAAAGTTTTTCTTTTTCGGGCCACCCTGCCTTGGTGGGAATCGGCCAGTGTGATAATACAATAAAAAATATAAAGTATAAAACCTGCATCAATGAATCTCCCTTGGGTCTGGCATGGAAAGTCCCAACAGCAAATGGTATATAGAAAACCAATGCACAGTGGTGGTTCCATTATTATATTTATAACCAACTGCTAAACCCATAAGGGTCATAGTTCTGGGTGGTGACTCCAGAATTTATATATAGAAGCAGGAGTGGGGAACTTGAAGATGCATTCTTTATGGGGAAAGGGATGTTGGACATTGGAGAGTCCTGAGCCTATCTTGGGTGCCATCCCTATATGAAACTTCAAACCCTACAAGGCTTTATAAAGAAAGTACAAGGAATTGGAATTACCCTCACTCTCCTTGGATCAAATCCAACCTTCCATTAACTAGGTGTTCTTACAACCTCTACAGGTTTAGAATTTGATCATAAGAACATCCAAATTCAAAGTTTCTGCTCTGAAGCTGTTATATTTATAGGGCCCTTAAGTGAAATACCTTGTCAGCAACAGGAGCCCTAATGTCAAGTTGGATATATGCCAGAGGTGGGGCCATAAGTGAGGAAGACAAAGAAGGCAGTAGAGTGGTAACAATGTCAAAAGTAAATTCTGCATGCCCACTGGTAGACAGGACAGTAACAAAAAATGGCAAACTGGAACGTGGCAGTTTAGTGGCACTGGGCGCCTCTCCATAAAGATACCATGAGAGATACAAAGATGGGAGAGTGTGGTCTAAACACTACATTGATAAGATGACCAGAAACCTGAACACAGCTTGATAGAATATATAACTTATGAATCAACTCAGACCATCAGTGCCAATGGTTGCAAAGGTGGTTAAAGATTACAATGCTTTGACAGCCTGCAAAGCACTAAAGCAGTCAAACGACCACAAATGTTGAAGTAGGCATGGATGCAATACATATAATTGCAATGAGAATTGCATACAGTTCAACTGAAAATGCTTGCCAGGTGTAATAAATACTTTGCGCAACATTGTCCGGGGAACACTGCTGCAAACCTAACATCGTCAAAGGACTTAGACCCGTTAGTGTAACCTGCATCAACATGAGAATGAGATTGTTAGCAGTTAAGGGAAGGGGAGCGAGAAGAAACTAGGGATTTGATTATTATTATAATAAAAAAAAGCGCTAAGCCACAAGGGCTATACAGCAACTAGCGATTTGAGCTATTGAGCATGGCAGTGAGGAAGAACAAAACTAATTGTTGGAACCTCCCAAATACAAGAGGATAGCTCCAATTTCTTGGATCAAGAGCTCTTAATTGGCATCAGGATGCCCCTTTGAATGGAGGCACTATGATTCCTATGAATTTTGGCGTTACCCTGAAAAAATAAACATTTCAGTGTTTAAATTATCATTCTCATTGCTTAGTAGTTTTCCTTGGGTTCCTTGATAGTCCCTCCTGAGGGAAGAGAATCCTTTCATTTCCCCTGGTGTAGTGCTCCCCCATGAATGTAATAATTATAATCATAGTTGCCTACAGTGCATGAACACTAATAGTGGGACTTTTATGAATTATATGAATCTATACTAGCACTGCATGATATGAAATAAAATCAAAAAGGAATATTAAAAAAATTTTATTTTAATATTTTATTTAATATTTACATCAATGTACTAATTTAACTTTGTAAACAAAAGAACTTAAGTTAATTGCACATTGCTAATCAAATTAAATTAATGCTTATCTTATGACGAAGCATAATGCATGGGAGCATTTAGTGTGCCATAACCTTAAAATTTACTTCAGCAGTTTCAAACGTTCTTCATGCCTTTCAATTGCATCTTCATGAGCCTTTATCTGCGATTTGTGAAACTCTACTTCCTGTTTCAGCCCCTTCCTCATCTTTTCTAGTTGCTCTTGTTGCTGCAAGAAAAATATTTCCAATTTTTAATTTCAGAAGATTATTATTCATTGAAATATAAGGTACAAATCAGATTTTGTGTTGAGGGATTGAGTACTGTAAAAGAAATAGCAGAATAAGTCAGACAAGCTGTAATTTCTTTACACAAGTTAGTAATACTTCCACAAATTACATATATGCTTTCTATCAACACACCGGTATCCCACCAAGGCAGGGTGGCCCAAAAAGAAAAACGAAAGTTTCTTTTAAATTTAGTAATTTATACGGGAGAAGGAGTTACTAGCCCCTTGCTCCCGGCATTTTAGTCGCCTCTTACAACAAGCATGGCTTACGGAGGAAGAATTCTGTTCCACTTCCCCATGGAGATAAGAGGAAATAAACAAGAACAAGAACTAGAAAGAAAATAGAAGAATACCTAGAGGGGTGTGTATATATATGCTTGTACATGTATGTGTAGTGTGACCTAAGTGCAAGTAGAAGTAACAAGACATACCTGAAATCTTGCATGTTTATGAGAGACAAAAGACACCAGCAATCCTACCATCATGTAAAGCAATTACAGGTTTTCGTTGTACACTCACCTGGCAGGACGGTAGTACCTCCCTGGGCGGTTGCTATTTACCAACCTACTACCTAGGAAATTATATATATATATATTTTTTTTTTTTCAACAAGTCGGCCGTCTCCCACTGAGGCAGGGTGACCCAAAAAAAAAGAAAGAAAATCCCCAAAAAGAAAATACTTTCATCATCATTCAACACTTTCACCACACTCACACATTATCACTGTTTTTGCAGAGGTGCTCAGAAATACAACAGTTTAGAAGCATACACATATAAAGATACACAACATATCCCTCCAAACTGCCAATATCCCAAACCCCTCCTTTAAAGTGCAGGCATTGTACTTCCCATTTCCAGAACTCAAGTCTGACTATATGAAAATAACCAGTTTCCCTGAATCCCTTCACTAAATATTACCCTGCTCGCACTCCAACAGATCGTCAGGTCCCAAGTACCATTCGTCTCCATTCACTCCTATCTAACACGCTCATGCACGCTTGCTGGAAGTCCAAGCCCCTTGCCCACAAAACCTCCTTTACCCCCTCTCTCCAACTCTTTCGAGGACGACCCCTACCCCGCCTTCCTTCCCCTATAGATTTATATGCTTTCCATGTCATTCTAGTTTGATCCATTCTCTCTAAATGACCAAACCACCTCAACAACCTCTCTTCTGCCCTCTGATTAATACTTTTATTAACTCCACACCTTTTCCTAATTTCCACACTCCGAATTTTCTGCATAATATTTACACCACACATTGCCCTTAAACAGGACATCTCCACTGCCTCCAACAGTCTCCTCGCTGCTGCATTTACCACCCAAGCTTCACACCCATATAAGAGTGCTGGTACTACTATACTTTCATACATTCCCTTCTTTGCCTCCATAGATAACGTTTTTTGACTCCACATATACCTCAATGCACCACTCGACTTTTTTCCTTCATCAATTCTATGATTAACCTCATCCTTCATAAATCCATCCACCAACACGTCAACTCCCAAGTATCTGAAAACATTCACTTCTTCCATACTACTCCTCCCCAATTTGATATCCAATTTTTCTTTACCTAAATCATTTGATACCCTCATCACCTTACTCTTTTCTATGTTCACTTTCAACTTTCTACCTTTGCACACATTCCCAAACTCATCCACTAACCTTTGCAATTTTTCTTTAGAATCTCCCATAAGCACAGTATCATCAGCAAAAAGTAACTGTCAATTCCCATTTTGAATTTGATTCCCCAAAATTTAATCCCACCCCTCTCCCGAACACCCTAGCATTTACTTCCTTTACAACCCCATCTATAAATATATTAAACAACCTTGGTGACATTACACATCCCTGTCTAAGACCTACTTTTACTGGGAAGTAGTCTCCCTCTCTTCTACACACCCTAACCTGAGCCTCACTATCCTCATAAAAACTCTTTACAGCATTTAATAACTTACCACCTATGCTTTATATAAGCCAAACAAAATGCTGCCTATAATTTTTTTTATTTTTGCTTTAAGTATAAAAAGCTAAGAGAATAATTCACAGTAATACCATCACTATTTAAGCTACAAATATTACAGAGGTTTAATATAACCTCAAAGTGGGTGACAGTGGGCAAGTCATATCCTCCCTGTAGCCGCAGAATCGTCCCATGACAATTCCTTGTGGAAAGACCTATATTAAAGCTATACAGCTTGTTGCTGGTTTGTAGGGTCAACTGATCCTAGAACCTCCCAAAGTCATGCTGATATACTGTATGTACTAGGTCACTATGGGATACAAAACAGGCATAAAGTTTCACTAAGGTAGAGGGCAGGAGTTTACCTGGAGAGAGTTTCGGGGGTCAACGCCCCCGCGGCCCGGTCTGTGACCAGGCCTCCTGGTGGATCAGCGCCTGATCAATCAGGCTCTTGCTGCTGGCTGCACGCAAACCAACGTACGAGCCACAGCCCGGCTGATCAGGAACTGACTTTAGGTGCTTGTCCAGTGCCAGCTTGAAGACTGCCAGGGGTCTGTTGGTAATCCCCCTTATGTGTGCTGGGAGGCAGTTGAACAGTCTCGGGCCCCTGACACTTATTGTATGGTCTCTTAACGTGCTAGTGACACCCCTGCTTTTCATTGGGGGGATGGTGCATCGTCTGCCAAGTCTTTTGCTTTCGTAGTGAGTGATTTTCGTGTGCAAGTTTGGTACTAGTCCCTCTAGGATTTTCCAGGTGTATATAATCATGTATCTCTCCCTCCTGCGTTCCAGGGAATACAGGTTTAGAAACCTCAAGCGCTCCCAGTAATTGAGGTGTTTTATCTCCGTTATGCGCGCCGTGAAAGTTCTCTGTACATTTTCTAGGTCGGCAATTTCACCTGCCTTGAAAGGTGCTGTTAAGAGTGCAGCAATATTCCAGTCTAGATAGCACAAGTGACCTGAAGAGTGTCATCCTGGGCTTGGCCTCCCTAGTTTTGAAGGTTCTCATTATCCATCCTGTCATTTTTCTAGCAGATGCGATTGATACAATGTTATGGTCCTTGAAGGTGAGATCCTCCGACATAATCACTCCCAGGTCTTTGACGTTGGTGTTTCGCTCTATTTTGTGGCCAGAATTTGTTTTGTACTCTGATGAAGATTTAATTTCCTCATGTTTACCATATCTGAGTAATTGAAATTTCTCATCGTTGAACTTCATATTGTTTTCTGCAGCCCACTGAAAGATTTGGTTGATGTCTGCCTGGAGCCTTGCAGTGTCTGCAATGGAAGACACTGTCATGCAGATTCGGGTGTCATCTGCAAAGGAAGACACGGTGCTGTGGCTGACATCCTTGTCTATGTCGGATATGAGGATGAGGAACAAGATGGGAGCTAGTACTGTGCCTTGTGGAACAGAGCTTTTCACCGTAGCTGCCTCGGACTTTACTCTGTTGATGACTACTCTCTGTGTTCTGTTAGTGAGGAAATTATAGATCCATCGACCGACTTTTCCTGTTATTCCTTTAGCGTGCATTTTGTGTGCTATTACACTATGGTCACACTTGTCGAAGGCTTTTGCAAAGTCTGTATATATTACATCTGCATTCTTTTTGTCTTCTAGTGCATTTAGGACCTTGTCGTAGTGATCCAGTAGTTGAGACAGACAGGAGCGACCTGTTCTAAACCCATGTTGCCCTGGGTTGTGTAACTGATGGGTTTCTAGATGGGTGGTGATCTTGCTTCTTAGGACCCTTTCAAAGATTTTTATGATATGGGATGTTAGTGCTATTGGTCTGTAGTTCTTTGCTGTTGCTTTACTGCCCCCTTTGTGGAGTGGGGCTATGTCTGTTGTTTTTAGTAACTGAGGGACGACCCCCGTGTCCATGCTCCCTCTCCATAGGATGGAAAAGGCTCGTGATAGGGGCTTCTTGCAGTTCTTGATGAACACAGAGTTCCATGAGTCTGGCCCTGGGGCAGAGTGCATGGGCATGTCATTTATCGCCTGTTCGAAGTCATTTGGCGTCAGGATAACATCGGATAGGCTTGTGTTAATCAAATTTTGTGGCTCTCTCATAAAAAATTCATTTTGATCTTCGACTCTCAGTCTGGTTAGCGGCTTGCTAAAAACTGAGTCATGTTGGGACTTGAGTAGCTCACTCATTTCCTTGCTGTCATCTGTGTAGGACCCATCTTGTTTAAGTAGGGGCCCAATACTGGACGTTGTTCTCGATTTTGATTTGGCATAGGAGAAGAAATACTTTGGGTTTCTTTCGATTTCATTTATGGCTTTTAGTTCTTCCCGCGATTCCTGACTCCTAAAGGATTCTTTTAGCTTAAGTTCGATGCTTGCTATTTCTCTGACCAGTGTCTCCCTGCGCATTTCAGATATATTGACCTCTTTTAGCCGCTCTGTTATTCTTTTCCGTCGCCTGTAAAGGGAGCACCTGTCTCTTTCTATTTTACATATACTCCTCCTTTTTCTTAGAGGAATAAGCCTTGTGCATACATCGAGTGCCACCGAGTTAATCTGTTCTAGGCATAAGTTTGGGTCTGTGTTGCTTAGTATATCTTCCCAGCTTATATCGGTTAGGACTTGGTTTACTTGGTCCCACTTTATGTTTTTGTTATTGAAGTTGAATTTGGTGAATGCTCCCTCGTGACTAGTCTCATTTTGTCGGTCTGGGGCTCCACGCATACATGTCTGAACCTCAATTATGTTGTGATCTGAGTATATTGTTTTTGATATGGTGACATTTCTTATCAGATCATCATTGTTAGTGAAGATGAGGTCTAGTGTATTCTCCAGTCTAGTAGGCTCTATTATTTGCTGGTTTAAATTGAATTTTGTGCAGAGATTTAAAAGCTCGTGTGAGTGTGAGTTTTCATCAGAGCTGCCTCCTGGTGTTATTACTGCAACAATATTATTTGCTATATTCCTCCATTTTAGGTGCCTTAAGTTGAAGTCCCCCAGGAGCAAGATGTTGGGTGCAGGAGCTGGAAGATTTTCCAGACAGTGGTCAATTTTTAACAGCTGTTCCTGGAATTGCTGGGATGTTGCATCCGGAGGCTTGTAGACTACCACAATGACTAGGTTTTGGTTCTCGACCTTTACTGCTAAAACTTCCACTACATCATTTGAGGCATTAAGCAGTTCTGTGCAAACAAGTGACTCTGCAATGTACAGGCCAACCCCCCCCCTTTTGCCTGTTCACTCTGTCACATCTGTATAGGTTGTAACCTGGGATCCATATTTCGTTGTCCAAGTGATCCTTTATGTGGGTCTCAGTGAAAGCCGCGAACATTGCCTTTGCCTCTGCAAGCAGTCCACGGATGAAAGGTATTTTGTCGTTTGTTGCTGGCTTTAGACCCTGTATATTTGCAAAGAAGAATGTTATCGGACTGGTGGTATTGTTGGTACTGGGGGGGGATTTTTTTTCCGGCATTAGTATCTGTATCTGTTGGTTTGGAGTGGAGGCCATCGACTGTGGTTCCACTCCAGGAATGACTGGATTTGGTGCTAAACTTTGCCCCACTACTGCATGTAAACTAGATGAGCAATGAGAATTATGTAACATGCCACAATGGACGTAAGTGGACACTCGGTAGCTAGACAATACAAATCCCCATTGATGATCACAATTTTTTCCCCACTCCTTAGATCCATCAGTAGTGACCCCTGACCTTTGTAATAATGACCAATTCATTATCAAGGAAATCTGCCAGACATTACTTAAGTTCAGTACTTGAAGGCATCCCATAGACTATTGATAAAAGATGTGCCAGTGGTATTATCCCTGGAGGAGGAGAATTCAGCCTCCTGATTGCACAATAATCTACAACTTAGGTCAGATTGTATCCAAACCCTTTTAAAAGAACATCAGGAGCCTTGTTTGACCAGTATAGGTATCTCCTATGAAGACTAATATAAAGTGCATTAAAGGGAATGCACTAAAAGATGACGGCAGCAGCTTGCCTTAAACTACATATGCTCTAAATGGGAGACATTCAGAATATTTTGGTGCTACATCCCAAAGGTAGTAAACTGGATACAGAAAGCATTAGTATATTATTAACATGCAATGTGGATGCATATTACATGATAATCTACTGTACAAATATATATTTAAGTGCCAAAAGTACAGCCATTTTGACTGCTTCACCTGGAAAACCCCACATTAAAATGTGGTCAGGGACCATCCCATGAATGTCACCTTAAGGTAACAGGTAGGTAAACAACCACCCAGACAAGCACTGTAGTGCCATCCTGTCAAGCCTCTTCTTTGTCTGATGACATTTAAGATGGCACATAAATCTTACAACCTTCAGTTACATTCAGTATATACTTTATTTCCTTTCCATGTTAGGAGGCCTAGTATGAGTCCAAGCCCCAGTGCCACTGATCCAAGAACCATTAGCAGATAATAGTACCCATAAAACATCACACAACAAAAGTTTTTACTTTCAATGTAATACAACAGATAATGTAATTTTTGTATTTTAATACCCAAAAGGGAGCACTTACAAAGCATTCCTTAGTTTTTTTACATTTTCTGTTAAGGTTCACGTAATTTTTATTCTGTTAGTGGCCTTTCTGTCCTATTTTCCTAGAAATTCTGAACCTTGAAATCATGGGATAAGGGATAACAATTGTCCTCAACAATACCCTATGGGAAAAATTCTTTGTGCAGAAAGCCCTTAGTTTATCAAGAATCCCCTAGCCTTGATACATGAAAAGCTACTGTATTAACATACAGGTTCAGTACCCATTTTTATATACAATACTATATATTAACATCCGAATCTCACCAATTTACGAAAATACTGATCCTCTTGAGCGTGCTCCCTCTTGCCGAAAGCACCACCAGCATCCCTAATGGATCCCCCAGTGCCACCTCCATGGCCAGCACCCGATCCAGGGTCACCTTTTGACATGCTTCTTGCGTACCTGAAAAATTAGTAGACAGATTAACCTACTGTTAACAGCCATAACAAATATGCTATACCCATGTAAAGGTTAGGAAGCTAATGGCTTTAGGCATCCCCTAGTCAAAGCCGCTTACACTACACTCTTATCTTCACCCCATCCAATTATGCTGCTTAAAATAAGAATGCTGAAGTTTAAAGAGAGAAGTAAATAAATGAAAGCAAACAGCATTAATAAGCTAATCACTATATTACAGTAGGAAGCACTAAATCCATAGGGAAAGTGTCTAGGGGAAATACGAAGCAATCAGGTTTAATCCAAGGAAAGGGAGGATAAACTCAATTCCTTGAAGCAAGAGCCCTTACTAGCATCAAGGAACCTCGTTGAAGGGAACTAACAGGTTAAGCACCGTAGTAGTGGAAAGGAACATAGAATGACAACAGTTAAGAAAATTTTAAGGAATTTCAGTTTACTTCAAATACGAGATATAACAGGAGGGGCAACCGCCCCCCTTCCCTCAGGGGAGGTTTTATGATACTGGTAACGGGCTCCTGATCCAAGGAACTGGATCTGCCCTCCCATGTATCGAACTTGAATGCCTCCCGTTACCTCACCCTTTCTAAGTCCTGTATAACCCCTATGGGTTTAACGCGACCCTATGATTATAATGACAGGACAACCCAGGTGCTTACACATCTTAATACTTTGAAAAAAGTTGCATTTTCGTGTGCCTAAAACCACATCTTATCAAGGTTGCCATTGACAAAGATTAAGCTGCATCTATGTTGTCACTCAATAGTTGCAGCCTTAACTTAAAAGCTTACTGCTACGTACTTCATATTTTTCTGTAATACCTTAGACCTTCACGGGTCTTTAATGAGTACATGTCAGTGCTGGATAAAGAAGATTTTGGTTTTAAGTACATTTATGAGTCGTAGCCGGTTTGTCGAGTGCAAGATCTGCCAGTCATGTCTCCTGAAGCAGGAAATATCAATTATTAAGGCACAAAAAATTGGCAATAATAAGTTAAGTAAATGGAGCAGGTGATGGAGGGTTTATATGTGCAATAAGAGAAGTGTAAGTAACTTACAATGAGAGAGGAGGACGGAGACGCAGGAGCGAGGAAGGTCTCAGCGCCATAGTTGCTTCAAGAAAAACAAATGTTGTCATCCGTCGCTGCTGCTGTAACTTCTTACATGTATAGCCCTTGTGGCTTAGCGCTTCTTTTTGATTATAATAATAATAATGTAACTTCTTACATGGAAAACTTTATAGTTATTCTAAATATTTCTTGAAGACTAAACTAGAACCCAAAATTACTTTGAACTAATTAGTTTGTCTTTATTTAGGCTTTGGATATGTAACATAATTTTTTTTTTTTCAGTGTTCTTGGGGGCGCATATTACATGCATATAAAATGTATATTATACATATATTTATATGTACAGTAGTAAAGCTAGATTTAAAGCTTCAGAAATATCTTATGTGAATGCTAAGTGTAGCAACAATAAGTTCTCTGAAGATTAGATTATAATATACACTAATAATTCTGAGTAACAAAGTTGTCTATTTTAAGCAGTTAAGTTAATATGAAGGAATAACCTCTGATTGGATTCAGGTGTAAAACATTTGAGAGGATTAATCTAAATCGTCTCATGCAGACTTAACAATTTCTGTCTTTCTGGTTGTATGGTTTCATCCATGGAAATTAATATGTTTATTATTCACCACAAACCCACCCATCCTGCGGGTGGTAGTCATTAGAGGCACATAATGGGTCCAGAGACTGAGCTCAAAAGTTCTGATAGCTAAACAGGTTACAGTATGAGAGTAAGACACATGTGCAACATCTGGGTATCTTTATTGTAGACGTTTCGCCATCCAGTGGCTTTATCAATACAAATTCTAGGACATAACTTGAAGACAGTAGAACTATGTACAGAAGATGAGGTAATCAGTCCCTCAACCTAGGAGTAGGTGCGAACAGCACCATAGTCGTTATGTCCTAGAATTTGTATTGATAAAGCCACTGGATGGCGAAACGTCTACAATAAAGATACCCAGATGTTGCACATGTGTCTTACTCTCATCTTGTCGGTATTATATACCATTCGTACACAACTTGTCAGACACTGCAACATCATGGAATCTTAATTCTGAGGACATGTACATAACCTTCACGGCAACTACTACCACTACTAACCCATCTCTTTGGGAAGGACCTACTTCCACTGGGGAATCCCGCCTACCAGTGAATTTGCCCTCGTCTGCTTCACCTGGCGTTACTATATAAGCGCCAGGATTCTTTCTTCTGCTTCAGAATCTCCACGACTATGGTGCTGTTCGCACCTACTCCTAGGTTGAGGGACTGATTACCTCATCTTCTGTACATAGTTCTACTGTCTTCAAGTTATGTCCTAGAATTTGTATTGATAAAGCCACTGGATGGCGAAACGTCTACAATAAAGATACCCAGATGTTGCACATGTGTCTTACTCTCATCTTGTCGGTATTATATACCATTCGTACACAGGTTACAGTATACTTGGAGGGTGTTCCGGGGGTCAACGCCCCCGCCGCTTGGTCTGAGACCAGGCCTCATGGTGGATTAGGGTCTGATCAACTAGGCTGTTACTACTGGCCACACATAAACTTTGAACCACAGCCCGGCTGGTCAGGTACTGGCTTTAGGTGCCTGTCCAGCGCCTTCCTAAAGACAGCCAGGGGTCTACTGGTAATCCCCCTTATGTATGCTGGGAGACAGTTGATCAGTCATGGGTCCTTGACACTTATTGTGTTGTCTCTTAACGCACTCATGGCACCCCTGCTTTTCACTGGGAAAAATGCTGCAGCTTCTGCGGAGTCTTTTGCTTTCGTAGGGAGTGATTTTCGTGTGCAGATTTGGGACTAGTCCCTCTTAAGGTTTAACAAGTGTATATTATCAAGTACCTTTCTCGCCTGCATTCCAAGAATTACAGGTCAAGGGACTTCAACTGTTCCCAGTAATGTAGGTGCTTTATTATGCATATATAACATCAACAGGACAACAATATACCATCTCAAACGAACATGATTTCTCTACCTTCCTTAGAAAAGCTGACATTTCTGTAACAGATTAGATAAGTGCCCTTAATACATATATACGTGTGGTGCATATAGTGTACGTTACTATTATATTGTGCATTATTATTTTTATTATTTTTCATCACTAGCTAATGCCAACTACCTCCAATACTCTATACTTCTTTCTTACTGCTATTAATTGCTCATAATTTTAAATTACAAGTCAAATCTTACTCCAAATTAATAATATTCATTATTCTTACCTGTCCATTTAATTTTGTTTATCACTACTTGTTTTTTAGTCACTTTTCATTGTGTATGCAATTAGTGTATATTCCAATTACTTTTTTGCAAGTACCAAAACTATCTTTTGCTAGCTAGTACCAACTACCTCATTTTTTTTTTACTTTTTATTGTGCAATAAACTGCTCAATTTATTTAATATTACAAATCAGATCTTACTCCTAAACCAATATTATTTCATAGTGACCATCTGTCCATTTAACTTTGTTTACCATTACTTAATTTTAGTCCCTTATATATTTTCTCCTTTATTTTAGCTTTATATAACTACCCTAGTTTATATATTCACAATTGTTAAAATAATCAAGGTGCTATTCTCAGGTGCTAAAGTAGAATAAGTTCACAATTTTGCCATTATATTCCAAAGCTCATTTATTTGATTACCACTTTATTGTTCACCACAACTTATATTAGTCCCTTTTATATTATAATTTTATACTATAATTCTAACTTTAAAGAATTACCTTTATAGTACTACCTACTATCATATTCCCAAGCTCCATTATTTGATCATCACTTTATTTGTATTAGTCCCTTTTATATTGTCTCCTTTATTTTAGCTTAAAAAAAAAAAAAAAAACTACCTTAGCTCATTATTTTACATTTGTTAAATAATTCAGGTGCTATTTTTTAGCTTAAGACTATTTACTTTGTTTTATACTTAATTCTAACTATAGATTCACTACAAATCTTATGATTACAAGCATTGATCCTGATAACAAATTCTCACTACAGGCAGCACACTCCACCAATATTCAAGACACTAAACCTACTCACCATACAAAACATCCATACTTATTACTGCACCTATTACATACATAGAACACTTAACTCTGATATTAACCCTCCCCTCAAACATCTCCTTGCCAACCTCAACAGAACACATGACCATAACACAAGGCACAGATCACTCTTTGATGTTCCTCGTGTCCATCTCACACTATGCAAAAACTCAATGCACATAAAAGGCCCTAAAATCTGGAATTCATTACCTGTAAATATAAAAGAAACACAACCTGTTTATAAATTTAAGTCTCTTCTCAAAGATTACTTACTCACCCAAAACCAAATAAATACTGAATAACTGAACATTATAAATTGTATATCTTAAATGTTTCTCACAATTATATCACATAAATGTTAAACCTAAAACCCAATCTAACTTTATTATTTTTTAAATACACTACCTAACAGAATCACTACCTAACTGAATGCAACCATATGACCTGTCTTTGTAATACTCACTTGTGCTTTATAGTTATCTGTTTACATTAATGTTTTATCACTGATTTCATCATTGCTTAGTAGCAGCGCTGTATAGTCCTTGTGGCTTAGCGCTTCTTTTTGATTATAATAATAATAATAATCATTGCTTAGTTAATCTTAAGTTAATTTTAAGCCAGCCCGTAATGCTATGCATAGTATAAGTGGCTTTGGCATACTGCTCTTATCTGTATTTTTTTTGTACCTCTGTATGTGTGCACAAATTGGAAATAAATAAATAAATAAATAAATAAATAAATACCAACCTCTTATTTAATGACTTAAATGAATCAAACAGTTACTGTAATTACTACACTGCAGAACAATCAAAGGCACTTCTCAGTGCCAACAACAACATAACTATCTTTAACTACAATATCAGATCTTTAAGCAAGCATTACAATGACCTCATAGCATTACTAAATTCCTTACATGCCAATATGTCCATCATTACACTAACTGAAACCTGGCTAAAGCCTGATAGTACAGATGTCTATGCCATTCCTGGTTACACAGCCATACACAACTGTAGGCCAGACCAACAAGGGGGTGGCACAGCCATATACTACTCAGACCAACTAGAATGTATCACTAATACTTGCACAAGGGATGAACATGGGGAATATATAATAGGCAAATTCAAATCCAAATACATACAAAAACCTCTCACATTGATAAACATCTACAGAGTTCCACAGTCAAACATTAGCCAATTTAGTCAAAACCTAGGAAGTATGATAACTGATGCACGCATGAACGAAGATCACTTACTACTCTCAGGTGACTTCAATATAAATCTCCTGCAAGACCAGGACCCACACGTTACTGAATTCACAAACACAATGAGTAACTGTATGTTGCTACCAACAGTAACAAAACCTACAAGAGTTACAGAGACTAGTGTTTCCCTACTTGACCACATCTGGACCAACACCATATCCCCTTTAAAATCAGGCATAATTTCAGATAATACCACAGACCACTACCCTACTTTCCTCATAACAACTCTTGGTAAACTACCCCAAGACACTACTAAAGTCACCTTCAGACTTCACAATGAGGCAGCCATTAATAACTTCACAACAGCAGTAGCAAACATTGACTGGCACACTGAGCTAGAAATCTATACAGATATTGACGAATGTACGTATTAATAATTTTCTAAAAAAGACCCAATACCTCTATAACAAGCACTGCCCTAAAAAAACTAAACAGATGACAGCTAAGAGACTGAACAGTCTCTGGCTAACACCCAGCATTCTCAAATCCACAAATACAAAACACCAATATGAAAAACAGTACAGAATGGGTCACATAACCAGAGACCAAACAAAACGTTACTCGTCAATCCTAACCAGCCTGATAAGAAGGGCAAAAAAATTGTATTATGAGAACAGATTATCCAACTTACGAGGTGATATAAAAAAGACCTGGAAAACCCTATCAGAAATTCTGGGAACAAAAAAGATATCACGAAATAGCGAAATAAAATTAGCAAAATCAGATGAACCCCAACTCCCACCAACAGAAACAGCAAACAGACTCAATGATTTCTTCTCCACTATAGGACAAAACCTTGCCAATAAAATCCCAAGCTCAGATACCCCACCAAATGACTACCTCACCGGCAACTACCCGAACACACTGTTCCTAGCTCCGACTAACCCATACGAAGTCTCCCTTATTATCAACGCACTAAAAAACAAGGCAGGAGATTTAAATACCTTACCACCCTTTATATACAAAAAAGTGTCACAAGTGCTATCACCAATCATTGCAACACTCTTTAACAAATCCATTGAATCCTCCACCTTCCCTACAGTGCTCAAAATAGCAAGGGTCACCCCGATCCACAAAGGAGGAGACTAAACAGAGTTGAATAACTATAGGCCAATATCCAACTTACACCCTCTCTCAAAAATCTTCGAAAAATTAATTCATAAACGAATCTACTCCTACCTTATCTCCCAAAACATACTCAACCCCTGCCAATTTGGATTCAGGCCTAATAAAAATACTAATGATGCTATTATACACATGCTAGAACATATATACACTGCAATAGAGAAAAAAGAAGTCCCACTGGGGATCTTCATTGACTTACGTAAAGCTTTTGATACAGTTGACCATGACTTGCTCCACGTAAAATTGTCACACTATGGTATAAGAGGGCACTCCCTCAACTACCTCAAGTCATACCTCAGCAACAGAAGCCAATGTGTGTGTACGCAAATGGGGCAAACTCTTCTGCACAACCAATTACAGTTGGTGTCCCACAGGGAAGTGTCCTTGGCCCTCTTCTCTTTGTCCTATACATAAATGAACTACCAAATGCTTTGCAATTACTCAAACCCACACTATTTGCAGATGACACTACATACGTCTTCTCCCACCCGAGCCCAGTCACGCTAGCCAATACTGTAAATACCGAATTACAGAAAATATCTACCTGGATGAGGACTAACAAACTTACATTAAACATTGACAAAACCTACTTCATTCAGTTTGGTAACAGAGCTACAGATGTCCCTCTTAACATAATGATAAACGGATCACCTATCACAAAGCTAACAGAGGGAAAATTCTTAGGAATCCACCTTGATAATAGACTCAAATTTCATACACATATACAACAAATTTCTAAGAAAATTTCCAAGACTGTAGGCATACTATCGAAGATACGGTACTGTGCTCCACAGTCAGCCCTCCTGGCCCTATATCACTCTCTTATTTACCCCTATCTCACCTATGGAATTTGTGCATGGGGCTCAACAACAATTAACCATCTCAGACCACTAATTACCCAACAAAAGGCTGCAGTTAGAATGATAACAAATTCTCACTACAGGCAGCACACTCCACCAATATTCAAAACACTCAACCTACTCACCATACAAAACATCCATACTTATTACTGCACCTATTACATACATAGAACACACACTTAACTCTGATATTAACCCTCCCCTCAAACATCTCCTTGCCAACCTCAACAGAACACATGACCATAACACAAGGCACAGATCACTCTTTGATGTTCCTCGTGTCCATCTCACACTATGCAAAAACTCAATGCACATAAAAGGCCCTAAAATCTGGAATTCATTACCTGTAAATATAAAAGAAACACTACCTGTTTATAAATTCAAGTCTCTTCTCAAAGATCACTTACTCACCCAAAACCAAATAAATACTGAATAACTGAACCTTATAAATTGTATATCTTAAATGTTTCTCACAATTATATCACATAAATGTTAAACCTAAAACCCAATCTAACTTTATTATTTTTTAAATACACTACCTAACAGAATACTCCATACGACTGAATGTACAACAATGCATGCAACCATATGACCTGTCTTTGTAATACTCACTTGTGCTTTATAGTAATCTGTTTACATTAATGTTTTATCACTGATTTCATCATTGCTTAGTTAATCTTAAGTTAATTTTAAGCCAGCCCGTAATGCTATGCATAGTATAAGTGGCTTTGGCATGCTGCTCTTATCTGTATTTTTTTGTACCTCTGTATTTGTGCTCAAATTGTTAATAAATAAATAAATAAATATGCAGTGAAAGTTCTCTGTATATTCTTCAGGTTTGTAATTTCGCCTGCCTTAAAAGGGGCTGTTAGTGTACAGTATTCCAGCCTAGAGGCTTAGCTCTGTATAGCCCTTGTGGCTTAGCACTTCTTTTTGATTATAATAATAATAATAATAATAATTCCAGCCTAGAGTGAACAAGCGATTTGAAGAGAATCATTTGCTTAGCATCCAGAATTCTGAAGGTTCTTATTATCTATCATATCATTTTGCTAGCAGATGTGGTAGACATCGTTGTGATCATTGCACGTGAGATGCTTCAGTTCCTTCACATTAGATTATCATTGTTGTGTGCTTGGAATTTGTTTTATACTCCAATCCAGTTATTATTTCCTCCAGTTTTCCATAGCAGAGTAATTGAACTTCATATTGTTTTCTGAGGCTTATTTAAAGACTTGGTTAATGTCTACTTGCAGATTTGCAGTGTCCTCAGTGGAAGACACTCATAATTATTCATCAGATTTGCAGTGATCATCAATAGACTTGTATTGTGCATGGGTACCAAGTGCCCAGTAATCATTGTGGCATTTCATACAATCCTCAGTAATCTCATCCAATTTGCTGGTCTAATACAAACATTAATCCAACTTCAACCCCATAGTGACCTTTGGGTACATATTTCAGCTTGCCCTTGGGAAATGGCAGCAATAAGCTGTACATGGCTCAGAAGGATATGGATGCTTGGTCACTTTTTTTTCTCAAGAATGATCTGTCATGAAATGATTCTGAGGCTAGGAGGTATGCCTTATCCAGTATCACCTAATAGAATATTCAGTTCTCTTGTATTCATTGTAACTCACCTAATGACCTTGTGTACAAAATTACTGCACTGTTATTACCTCATTAATCTTAAGTTAGTCTTAAATTTGCCCAAAATGTTCTGCATATAAAGGGGCTTTTGGCATGTACATCCAATTGTTATACTCATTTGTACAAACATGTATCATGCTGCAATAAAATTATTATTATTATTGGTGCAGCAGATGTTGCACCAACTATGGAAATCATAGTTAGTGCAATAGGTTAGTTTCAGTTAACAAGTCAGAGAGTGAGTCTGTGCTACAGGTGGGACTTTTGTAGAGGTCAGTGTATGTGTGTTAGGGCATTGTCGATATGAGAAGTGAATCCTGGATGTCTGCTGATAAACAGGACAATCTGTAAAATGTGGTTTACTAAAACTAAAATGGAAAATTAACCAATTTTTAATATTCCTTTCAAATTGCATTTATTTGACATTATCATTACATATTTTTTTATAACATGTTGGTTGTTTCCTACCGAGGCAAGGTGACCCAAAAAGAAAGAAAAAAAACTCATCATTCAACAATTTCACCACTCATACATATCACTGTCTTTGCAGAGGCACTCAGATACGACAGTTTAGATGTCTTTCCAAACTGCCAATATCCCAAACTCCTCCTTTAAAGTGCAGGCATTGTATTTGAAAATGAGCACCAAAGCTATACGAGTCAAACAGCATGTCATTTATTTTATTCCACATGCTAACCTAATGAACTTAAATAATGTGACTTATTTCCACTGGGTTTATTCCTGCCATGCATACTTATTTTTAATGATTCAAATGAGGGTAAAGAAAATAAAATTTTTGGGATACTTTTTTCATTGGCAATCACAACACAGATTTTATAAGATAACAACAACAAAGCATCAGATAAAAATCATGCCTACAGTATAAAGTACTAATTACAGCATATTAACTCTTGGCAGGAAGCAGTTTAAGTCATTATTAAATAAATAAATATGAGTTACTGTACAAATGTTCTTGCAACTATTATATTAAAAATACACCTGCTACACTTATAAGTTATACAGCTTATGTATCTATTAGTACTCTACAAATGGTAGCCTGTAATATTCATATTTAAGTCACTTTTCTTAGTGATATTTTTCATATTTGGCGTTATATTCCCTCCAAGACCCCCATCTCTGAGGCTCTTAAACTTGTTGACTGTAATCACACGTATGTTTGATATACGTACAGTATATATGCGCACAAGTGTATAATGTACATGTTAACAGAAGATTTATACAGCTGACCCTTGAACAACACTGGTTTGAACTGTGCGAGTGAACTTATACGCGGAATTTTTCAATAAATATATTGGATTTTTTTTTTTTTTTGAGATTTGTGACTGGAAAAAATTAAGAAAAAGCTAAGTATGTCATGAATGCATACAATATATGTGGATACTAATCTATTTTATCATTTACTACCATAAAATATACACAAATATATTATAAACAGTTAAAACATGTTATCAAGCTTTTATACGCATTTGAAAGTGAAGAAAGGTTATGATTCACTTTACAGCAATTTTAGCTGTACAGCAGTAGCCTGGAACCTATCTTGCTGTATAAGCCAGGCCCAGCTGTATTGATCTGCAGACTAATTATGCAGTGAGAGATGGTAGCAGTGTGGATGAGCCTGGTACTTTGTGAGCACTAGATGGTAAGGAGTGAAAAAAAAAAAATTGAAGAAATCAGAAAGTTAAAACATAACACAATTGAGACTTACAACTACAATTTTTATTACAGGTAAAAATAATTTTTTTTTTTTTTAGGTCACCCTGCCCCAGTGGGAGATGACCAGTATTAAAAAAAAAAAGTGAAAAACAAATCAACACTGCATGTAAGACATGAGATTTCAGCCATAAGGGGTTCAGTGGAATCAACGCATTATTTAAAGCAATGGATAAAGATGGAGTATGCTAGATGTGAGTTTAGCACATTAATCGTATTTCTGGAAATTTGTAGTGGACAAAATAAAACAAACAGTTCACTGACCAAGTGTTTTTGCTATCTAGAAAAATCACACTGAAAAGGTCAGACTCTTGTGTAGTAAGGGAATATGCATACTCAAAAATTGTTCATCTTGAATCTAATTACAATGGATAACTTCCTTTCTAAAAAAAAAAAAAAAATCAAACACCTACAGGATATCAGGTTTTGTATATTGGAGGCATTTTGACATACTTCATTTTTTGCTAAAATACAAATTATCACACTTTAATTGAAACTGCTGCTACAATTGCATCAAATAGCAACGGGAATCTGGTATTGCAAATCAAGAAGCCCTTCATCCTGCTGAAGAGAAATACTGTGGTGTTAAATGAAATTGCTTTCATATTAAAAAGCAAATATGTACTATTAAAAGTAAAAAATTATAAACAACAAATATTATTAATGCTTGATACCTGATTATAAAGTCATGTCAAAGCCAGGAAATCAACCAGTAAGGGCTATTTAACCCTTTGACTGTTTCAGGCCCCTCTCTGAAACTGTCATTCTATGTCGCCAAATATTCAAAAAAAAAAAAAAT